>NC_048596.1:256603429-256903429 GCF_003668045.3 Cricetulus griseus | reverse complement strand
CCCAGACCCTAACTCATCTAAAATTGGAGACTCATTCATAAATATTTTTCTTTGCAGGCATGGGGGAAGGTCAAATTTAATTGCATGTTGAAAGACAGTTCTACCTAGAAGGAATGGAAGTGGGGCTGCTGGCTCAGAGCTTACTGATCTATTGCTCAAGACAGTCTCTGAGGCTCAGACAGGAAATGCTACTTGTCTAAGGTCACAGAGCCAGTTAGCCAGCTCCTTTTGTTCTCTGATGGCCTTCATTATTCTGAGAACACATGGGAGCTATATTCTCAGCAGCCTATGGACATGAACTATCTTGACCTCAGTTTGTCTCTACTAATGATAGGAATTATTCTTATTGTTGAGATAGTAGCGTCATCCTGTGGTGTCCACCACAGACCTCAAGTCCATCTGTAATGGTATCATGGTGTCTTCATAGAACCTGCAGACACACTCCTGAAGATTTTCAGGTATCTCTGGGTGGCTTGTGACAACTACACAGTCTATAAGTGCCGTGCAAATGGCTGTCAGACCACAACTCTTGGGGAATATGGACAACGGAATATGTCTGTACATGTCCGACCACAGGCATATTTTTCTCATGAATGTGTTTGACCACGGTTGAATCTGCAGACAGGAAACTTGGGGACATAGAGGCCAGTTGTAAAAAAAATTCTCTTCTACTGCAGATAGATCCATATCTATCTCCATGCACAGAACTTAAGTCCAAATGGTTCAAAGACCTCAACATAAATCCAGCCACACTGAACCTCTTAGAAGAGAAGGCAGGTGGTACCCTGGAATGAATTGGCACAGGAGATTTCTTCCTGAACATAACTCCAGTAGCACAGATACTGAGATCTACAATTAATAAATGGGACCTCCTGAAACTGAGAAGCTTCTGTAAGGCAACAAGACAAAACGGCAGCCCACAGAATGGGAAAAGATATTCACCAACCCCACATCTGACAGAGGGCTGATCTCCAAAATATACAAAGAACTCAAGAAGCTAGTCTCCAAAACACCAAACAATCCAATTAAAAAGTGGGGTACAGAACTAAATAGACAATTCTCAATAGAGGAATCTAAAATGGCTGAAAGACACATAAGAAAGTACCCAACATCTTTAGCCATCAGGGAAATGCAAATCAAAACAACTCTGAGATACCATTTTACTCCTGTCAGAATGGCTAAAATCAAAAACACCAATGACAGTTTATGCTGGAGAGGATGTGGAGACAGGGGAACACTACTCCATTGCTGGTGGGAGTGCAAACTCATACAGCCACTTTGGAAATCAGTATGATGACTCCTCAAGAAAATGGGAATCAGTCTACCACAAGATCCAGGAATTCCACTCGTAGGCATATGCCCAAAAGATGCACATTCATACAATAAGGACATATGTTCAACCATGTTTATAACAGCACTATTTGTAATAGCCAGAAACTGGAAGCAACCTAGATGCCCCTCACCTGAAGAATGGATGGAGAAAATGTGGTACATTTACACAATGGAGTACTACTCAGTGGAAAAATAAAACAATGGAATCTTGAAATTTGCAGGCAAATAGATGGAACTAGAAGAAACCATCTTGAGTGAGGTAACCCAGTCACAAAAAGACAAAAATGGTATGCTCTCACTTATATATGCATTTTAGACCTAGAGCAAAGGAATCCACACTGATTGTTAGTTCCTACAATCCACACTGCCAGAGAAGCTAGGAAACAAGGAGGACGTTGGTGGCGCATGCCTTTAACACCAGCACTCGAGAGGCAGAGACAGGCGGATCTCTGTGAGTTCGAGACCAGCCTGATCTACAAGAGCTAGTTCCAGGACAGCCTCCAAAGCCACAGAGAAACCCTGTCTCGGGAAACCAAAAAAAGAGACATACATGGTCCCCCTGAGAAAGGGCAAGGGACAAGATCTCCTGAGCTAATTAGGAGCATGGGGGGCGGGGAAGAAGGAGTTAGAAGAAAGAAAAGGGAAGAAGAGGAAGGGAGAGGAGGACAAGAGAGCAGGAAGATCCAGTCAGGGGAAGAATATAGGAGAGCAAGAAAAGAGATACCATAATAGAGGGAGCCATTATAGGTTTAAAGAGAATTCTGGCAGTGGGGAAATGTCCAAAGGTCTACAAGGTTGACCCCAACTAACAATCAGCAATAGTCGAGAGGCTACCTTAAATGTTCTTCTCCAATAATGGGATTGATGACTACCTTATATGCTATCCTAGAGCCTTCATCCAGTAGCTGCTGGAAGCAGAAGCAGACACCCAAAGCTAAAACTGAGCTGAACTTACAGAGATGGAGGAGTGATAAGCAAAGGGTGGAGACCAGGCTGGTGAAACCCACAGAAACAGCTGACCTGAACAAGGGGTTGCTCATGGACCCCAGACTGATAGCTGGAAAACCAGAATAGGACTGTTCTAGACCCTCTGAGCGAGGATGTAAGTTTGGAGGTCTGGTTAATCTATGGCACCTCTGGTAGTGGATCAGTATTTATCCCTAGTACACAAGTGGACTTTGGGAGCCCATTCCACATAGAGGGATGCGCTCTCAGCCTAGACACATGAGGGAGAGTCTAGGCCCTGCTCCAAATGATATGACAGACTTTGAAGATTCCTTGTGGAAGGCCTCACCCCCCTAGGGAGCAGAAAGAGGATGGAATAAGGGGCCGGTGGGGGGTAGGGGAGGAGGGGAGGGAGAGGGAACTGAGATTGACATGTAAAAGAAGCTTATTTCTAATTTAAATTTAAAAAAGGAAAAAAACTCTTCTTTTTATATTATAAAAATATCTTTGGGAAGTAAGGAACGAATTAAGAAGAAAGAACAATTACAATTCTTTCACCAAGACATGGCCTCAAATTAGTGTGTTTTATTCACTTATAATTATTTTATAAATTCACATGTATTTTTCATTTCTTATTTTGAACAAAATTGAAATCATAGCTTATATACTTTCATATTCTGGAATTTTCCATTTCTTATAGGCTGGTTATTTTCTAGCAGCATTAAATGTCATATCGTATCTTCAAAAATCTGTTTGTATAATATTAAAATTGTGGTATGACTGGTGCAAATATATTTACCTCTGATTTTTAAAATAATTAACTCATTTTCTTTTACCTTTCTTCCCTGTAGACATCCCTATATACTACTTCTTGCTCTCTTTCAAGTTCATGACCTCTCTTGTTTCTGATTATTTTTATGTATCAAATGTTTACAACTAGAAATTGAGGTCAAAGAGTAGGGCTATTTTTAAGGGCTATAAACAGCATATATTGCTAAGGTTCATGGTTTCTCATCAGAATTAGGAAAAACAAATTTAAATTTCAAGTTCACCCTTTATTAGCTCCATGACCACAGGCAAACTCTTCCTTTTTCTTGACTTACTATGTAAAATAACAGTACCTCATCAGATTGTTAGAATTAAATAAAATATACAAATGCTTAGCACAAAGCCAATTCATAGGGTATAACTCCATCCTTTTTGACTGTGATTTTCTTTTCTGCTACTACAGTTGCCTATAGTCAGCCATGGTCCAAAAACGTTAAATGGAAGCTTCCAGATACAAGCAATTCATAGGTTTAAAATTGTCTACTACTCTGGGTGGTGGGATGAAATCTCATGCCATCCTGCTCCATTCTGCATAGGTCATTGGTCATCTCTTTGTCCAGTGTATTCATGGTATATACCTTACCCATCCTTTAGTCCATGCCAGTTATCAGATTAACCATGGTACTTGAGTACTTGTATTTAAGTGATGCCCTATTTAATACCAGTTCCTAAGTACAGGAGCAGTGACACAAGACAACAGACCTAAAATATAAATTGGCAGATTACCCTGGTACCTCGTCACAGTCCTGCAGGGTATATGAAGCCAGGAACAGTTTATAGAATGAATGTTTAGGTGCTTGGAAAGACAAAAGTAAGCTAAAAAATTAAGTGTGTATGTGTACATGTGCACACCATGTGTGTGCAGGTGCCTGTGGAGGCCAGAAAAGGATGTCAGATCCCTTGGAACTAAAGTCTAAGGAAAGTAAGCTACCTGATAGAGACACAGGTGCTGGAACCAAACTCAGATCCTCCTGAACAGCACCATAAACTCTTAACTGCTGAGCCATCTCCAGGCACCAGAAATCAAAATTTATTTTTGAAGGATAGAACACACTCACATAACTGTTATGGTAGTATATAGTGTTTATTATTATTCCATATTATTCTTACTGTTGAACTTTTGCTATGTCCAAATTATCAACTAAATTACCTGGAAAAACATTGCATATGTAGTATTTTTTTCAATATTTTATTTATTTATTTTGTATACAGCGTTCTGCCTGCATGCCAGAAGAGGACATCAGATCTCATTACAGATGGTTGTGAGCCACCATGTGGTTGCTGGGAATTGAACTCAGAACCTCTGGAAGAGCAGTTAGTGCTCTTAACCTCTGAACTGTCTCTCCAGCCCCACATTTGTAGTATTTCTACTGGCTATATTCTTAGGCACTGAGTGAGGTAGAAGTGCTAAGACAATTCTCCTGAAGATAATATAAACTGCTGGGCTCAGCCACTATTTATTGTTTCTTATTTTAAGGTTTTCTACCACTGAGACGCCAAGAACAAGACTTGTCTAAGAAAAAAAATCAGGAATTTTTATTTTTCAACCATAAAGCTATTAGTGTTGCAAGAGAGCTAAATCTTCTAGCTACTAGAAAGTAGGTAAATTCAATGCAATTCCCAGAAACTCTGGCTGTTCTATGCCAGTGAGGTACAGAAAGGCCAGAGTCACAGCAGCTCAAAGGTCAGGGTCAGACTTGATGATGACATTCGTTTCCAGTGAAGAGTGTCTGGGGAGTTACTCCATTGCCATAAGTTCAATTTCACCTTGTTTAATAGCCAACACAGAGAAGTTTGATAACTGCCAGCTCTCAGAAGGGTGGGAGAAGCCCACAGTGTTGCATAGGGGTCAAGATAATAAGACTCTGACTTTATGTCCTTGAATTCTCGGGTTCTCAAAGGAGACAAAAGTGCCTGAGCTGGGGAAACTTGGGGAGCACAGGTCTCAGGGCAGCTGGACAGGACTGCAAACGCAAGCCCAGGCACTCTCTAGCTAGATGACTTTGGACAAGCCGCGAGACCCTTTGCTTCCTGGGTCTGTTTCCTGCTCTGCTACAGGGCATTAGGGCAGCTATTTAGCAAGGATTGTCAGGTCAAAAAAAAAAAAAAAAAAGAAAAGAAAAGAAAAGAAAAGAAAAGAAAAGAAAAGAAAAGAAAAGAAAGGGGCTAATAAATAGAAATGGGTATTTCTACCACCTATAAAACTCCGGAGAATCCACCAGCTTTCTCTAACCATCATTATCTTCACAATAAAACAAAAATAATCGTAAAAATACGTCTGGTACAATACTGCTATGAGGATTGGGGAAAAAACACTATGAAGGGGCTGAGTCACCTATGCAGAGTTGTAAAATAGTGAGGACGTAGAAGGCACGAAGCACCCCTGAGCTGAGGGCAACAAAAGGCAGCAGCAGTTCTTTCGGGGTCTGGAGTTTAGGGCTCCCTACTGGCCATCTCATGTTCACCCCAGTTTGCTTACTCACTTGTTTAACATTTACCCCCCAGTTCTTCTCTTCTGAGAAGCAAGGCAAGTCAAGTGCTTAGTGTAACAACTTCACCCAATTCCCACAGAGACAGCTGCGGCTGTTCCCAGCAAGGGCTGTGGCTCCTGCGGTCTGGCTCTAAGGTGGGGAATCCCATCATTGCAGTTAGTAGGTGACATGACCGTAAAGACTCCAGGAGATTTGAACTGAACCTCCAACTCCAAGATGACCTCTTTTTGGCATCTTTCTGGTTACGGTTCCCTTTGTCAGGGGAGGACATGTTCTTGTATATCAGCAGAGCCATCCCAGATTTATGATCATGCTATTGCTCTTGAGCTTAGCAATCAGCTTATATTCACTCATTTTTATGTAATTTTCCAAATGCCACTTAAAACAGCTTTTGAATCTTCAATGATGTTCTACGTTGTATATTAAATTTAAATGATTTGCATTACACCCTTGTTTTTCCTACCAGAGAATGAGTTTCCCTGATCAACTAGTGCCACGCCCCACTACAAGGTAATTCCTTAACTGTATCCCCTCCCCGCCCCGTAAAATATTTCTAGTATACAATGGCAATATTTCTAGTATACAATGGCGTAGAATATATGTTCCCATTTCAAAAGGGAGTGGTGGAGGCATAGTGGGGAAATACTAGACCAAAGTAAGATGGAAACCCAGCAGGGAAAATTCCAAATTCTATAGCTCCGAATACAGTATTAAAGGGATTAGATGGCTTTTCCCTTCCAGCTTTACCGACTGCAACATACATCTCTCTCCTGTGGGTTCCACTCTCTGGATGCAGCTCTTCTTGGCAGATATCACACAACTCTGGCATCTCCAACATTTTGAGCTCTCCACTGCAACCCCAGACTCATGCAGTGGTGGTCCCTTAGGGTCTCCTGCCCTCTCGGAGCCTTCATGTAGAGTCTCCACTGACACAAGATACCTGGCAACAGCATCTCTCTGAGACTCCAGAGGAATAATCCACGATCTCTTCACTCTTGGATCCTTCACTGCCAAGCTCAGTTGTCAGAGATGGACACTAGCTGCCTGGAATCACATTTGCTGGAGATTTTGCAATTGTTTTCTAGGAGCAGAACCCCCCCTCCCCAGAGTTCTCTTCTACTAGCTGGAGGCTTATCTGGGTATAGTCTTGGCTTCCAGGTACCTTTCCTATTCTAGTCACCAGAAGGCCTCTCCCTTAATGGTGCTAATCTCCTTAGCTTTTACAGCCTCTTTCAGCAGAGTCTTGGGGGTACATTAAGCCAGTTACATAGTGCTCTTTTTTCTCTCCAAACTCTACAAATTGTATTTCTTTCTACCCCATTTGTTTCACTGTAGACCTGCGTAATAGCCTCTTTTCTGAATGACTATTTTCTACTCATCAGCAACTTGCCCATGTATCATTTGGCAACTATGATGGGGGTTATGACCTGAGGTATGCCCAATGGGCAAAATAAAATATGTGCAGAAAAGATGGCTCTTTCCTGATTTATACCATGTTAGAGCCCATGCTTGCTAAAATAAGAGGGAACACGAGGGTCAGTTAGGATGCTGGAAAAGGGTGACACTTTCTATCGGGAGTGTAGAAGAAGTAAGAATTACATGTGAAATAACAGCCAAATGAGAGGCAGTGTGAGGCTGAAGATAAATCCAGTACATACAGGCAAAAATCTTACCCACCCAGCTATGTAAACAAAGAAGTTTTAACAAGAAGGAGTCTGTGGCCAAACACTCTGGCCTTCTACATTGTGGAGGGAAAGTCTGGGTGACCCATGAGCAGGGTGATGGCATTGCTTGGGTGTCTGAAGTGAGTGATTCACCAGGTTGCTACAGCTGCTCATGGTTGACCTGTCAGCTAAACACTCATCACTCAGAGTGGCCACATTTGCGCCAGTCCCCACCAAGAAAAGCAGTAACTCTTCTGTTTGATTATAAAAGAAGTTAAAAAAATAAGGAAACAAATCTCCCCCTTCCTTAAGTTCCCACCATGTCTTTTTATCCTTTGAGGTTATTTACAAGGCTTAGCTAAAGCAAAGAACACTTCTACATGACATCATCTTCTCCAAAGAGTATGTATTGGAGGAACAATGTATTAAATATTTTAGAGCTCTGTGCTGCAGTTAGCTTTCTAGATGTTAGGACAGACTGCTTCACATGAACAATTTAAGGAAGAAAATATGTGTTTTGGTTTCTGGTTTGAGAAGGGGATCAGTCCACAGCTACTTGGCCCCATACCCTTGAGAGAAACATCATAGGTCTGGGAGCCTACAGTGGCAGCCATTCTGCACTTCTTTTTAAAATATCTTATTTTTAAAATTTCATATATGTATACCACATTTCCATAATTTCCCCCTCCAGCCCCTCCCATACCCCCTTTCAAATTCATGGCCACTGTTTCTTCAATAAATTTATTTCTGTTGTCTAGTTGAAAATTAATATCCTGTGACCAACATTGCCCCAGTCCAAAAAATGCTCTGTTTTCTATAATGGTAAAGTAAGAATTTTCTAGTTGATGCTTAGAAGGTCAAAAGTCCCTGATGGCAATGGACTTGCCAGGATCAAGGCAAGTCTGCATTAAGTCAGCTTCACACAGGACTGAGTCCAGTTGCACATTTGGTGTTCTCAGACTGCCTTGCTTATAGGTGAATTTATAGGCAGCTTGCCAGTGACCAAGCTCTTTCTGATTATTCCTAATAGCCATTACTGTCATCCCACAAAGACAGTAATGCGGTCTTAGTTAGAGTTTCTAATGCTGGGAAGAGATACCATGACCACAATTCTTATACAGGAAAACATTTAACTGTAGTGGCTCACTTACAGTTCAGAATTTTGGTCCATTGTCATCATGGAGGGAAGCAAGGCAGCATGCAGGCAGACATAGTGCTGGAGAAGGAGCTGAGAGTTCTACATCTTGATCCACAGGCAACAGGAAGGAGTCTGAGTCCTCACTGTGTGTAGCTTGAGCATAGGAATCCTCAAAGCTTTCCTCCACAGTGACACACTTCCTCCAACAAGGTGACACCTCTAAATAGTGCTACTCACTATGAGCTTATGGGGGCCAATTACATTCAAACCACCACGGATCATGTCCTTGTCCTTGAACAACAGATATGAAGAACACATACTCTGCTCAGAATTCCAGGCTTCATGAGAGAATGGAGATTATGTGCATCCAGTTGCTGATCTTAGAATATAAATCCCTCTTTCCTAAAGTCCATTCCTTTTACTCTTCTCACACTTCCTGCCTTTACCTAATTCTCCATTGTATGCCAAGAATAAGAACTTGTACCAGTCCAGTTTTCTATAGTTTGGATATTCCCTAAAAGTCTGTCAAATATGTTAAAACTTGGTCTGGAGGACACTATTGAGTGGTGTTAGAAGTCTAAGGATACAGAGTCTAGTGGGAGGAAGTTGGGTTGTTGGGGGCAATGTCTTTGATGGGGAGTCAGGAACTCTGGTCTCTTCCTCACTGATTTTTGCGTTCTGACTATGAAGTGAATAGTTTTGTCTTACCATTCACTTCATCCATGATTTGGTGGCTCACCACAGGCCCGAAGCTATAGGGTCAACTGATTAGGAACTGGAGCCCTGAAAACCGTGATCCAAATAAATCTCTGTGTAAGAGCTCTTTATCTGGCCCTATGAGACAGATGACCACATGGCAGGAAAGAAGTGACTCTCATAAGTTATCTTCTGACATTCATACATGTGTCATGCATGTGCGTGTGATGGCTTGTGGGTGTGCACACACACATACACACACAAAGTCTAAAAATGTATAAAAATTTTAAAAAATCCTTGGTCATATCTGGCATTTTGTTTCAATAATAGAGAACCAACAAACACAAAAGTCAAAGTAACAATTTCATAGTACCTATAGGAACTTGGAATGAAAAAAAATATTTAAATTAACTGCCAATAGTCTAAGTTCAACAACTAAGATAACCGTTATTGAAAGTAATTTGCAGATAACCAGAGCAAATAACTAAATTCAGACTTTAAAATGTGAGAATTTCCCAGCTGTACTTGTCAACTTACGTAAATGTGGGATTGGCACTTAGAAGCACAGTGCCAGCCTTTGATTGAGTTGCCAGCATCAGTAAAGGGCTCTGCCATTCCTGGGTGGGTTATTTGCTTTGCATGGGGCTTGTTGCCCTCTGTGGATTACTGCTAGCATTATTTTTTCACTTGCACATTTTCCTCCTCTCGAATTATTTCATGAGTGTGTGTTTAATTTCCTTAGTGTATAAGAATCCAAGGCCGAGATCCATGTCTTATTTATTTTGTATTTCTCCAGAGTAGACATTTAATAACTTGTTGTTTTTTTTCTAACTATATTTCTGTGGTTAGAATAAAAAAATACCTTTTATTTTAATACCTCCAAACTAAAAAATAAATCCAGAGTTCTATGAAAAAAATAAATAAGGCTAAAAATGTTATTTTTTTCTGCCCATTGATTCCTCAAGCTAATTTTGATAGATGTGTGAATATAGGTATTGGTTTTTTTCTGTGCTTCATTATGTTTAGAAGGCCACCACAGCCTGAATTTTTTGGTGGTTATCTCCTTGCCTTGTGTTTCATGAATCAGTTCTATATCTATCTTCTGCACTTAAGAAAACGCAGGGTCAGGTTCTGTAAGCACAGTAGGAGGGACTACCCCTGCCCACTGACCACATTCATGTGCCCTTCAAAGGCTTCTGGAGTGTCCTTTCATTTACTTTGAGATTCTATTTTACACCTGCCAGAATGGTTACGATAGACAACTCAATGACAGCTAATGTTGATGAAGATGTGGAGCAAGGGGAACAATTTCCCATTGTTGATGGGAGTGAAGACTTGTACAGCCACTATGGAAATCAACATGGCGGTTCTTTAGAAGTTGGGAATTGATATACCTCAAAACCCGGTTTAGTACTCTTGGACAATATACCCAAAGGATGTCTCATCCTTCTCTAAGGACACTCACTCACTCATGTTTATTGTGGCTTTATTCATAATAGCCAGAAACTGGAAATAGCACAGATGTCCCTCAACAGAAGAATTGATAAAGAAAATATGGTAGATTTTCACAATGAAGTATTACTCAGCTGTTAAAAAAAATGACATCAGGAAATCTGCAGGCAAATGGATGGAACTAGAAAATATCCTGAATGTGATAACGCAGACTCAGAAATATGAATATGGTATGTATTCACTTATAAGGGGGTATTAGCCATTAAGTAAATGATAACCAAGCTACAACCCATAGACCCAGAGAGGTTATGTTAAGAGTAGGGGTATGGGTGGAATAGAATAGATTTTAGGGGCAGACTAGGGATGGGTGTGGATGTGAAAGGGAGCAAATCAGGTTGGGGGAGATTGGGTGGAAGGAGAGAGTATGGGGAGAGATAGCTGGAATTGGTGGAGGGCATTTGGGGGATGGTGTGTAAACCTAGTGCAGGGGCAACTTCTGGAATCTATGAAGGTGATCCTGATGAGCAGTCCTAATAATGGGGGATACAGAATATCAATTGACCATCTCTTGTAGCCAAGCAGAAAAAGCCTTTTACAAAAGCCAACACCTCTTTATGATGAAAGTTCTGGAGAGACTACAGATACAAGGAACATACCTCAACATAATAGATGCAGCTTACAGCAAGCCCAAAGTTAATTCATTTTAAATGAAGAAATACTCAAAACAGTTCTACTAAAATCAGGAACAAGACATGGTTGTCCTCTCTCTCTGTATCTATTCAATATAGTACTTGTAGTTCTAGCTAGAATAATAAGACAACTGAAGGAGATCAAGGGGATACAAATTAGAAAGGAACAAATCAAAGTATTGTTATTTTCAGATGATATGAATATATATGCATATACATATGTATATATATGTATATAGTGTGTGTGTGTGTGTGTGTGTGTGTGTGTGTGTGTGTGTGTGTGTGTGTGTCGATAAAAATCCCACCAGGGCAATGGTGGCACACAAATTGTGGGAGCAGCCAACCTATGTCTGATTTAACCTAACACTCATTCCATTAGAATGAACTGACACCTAACACTGCTTGGCTAACCAATAACCAGATACTAGACAGCCCAGAGACAGAGGGTAAAACCAAATACTGCTACACTAAAAGAAACCAATAAAATGATTCTTAATGATATTCCACTAAACTCATAGATCAGTGCCTTATCCAGTCATCATCAAAGAAGCTTCCTCTGGCAGCAAATGGGAACAAATGCACAGAACCACAGCCAGACATCATACACAGAGAGTCTAAACTGGAGGTTTCCATCAAATCCTTTCCATCTGGGCTCAGAGAATCCCATGGAAGAAGGGGCAGAAAGATTGTAAGAACCAGAGGGGATGAAGGACACCAGGAGGTCAAAGACCTCTGAACCAACTAAGCAAGGTACATATGAACTCACAGAGACTGAAGCAGCAATGGCAGGGCCTACACAGGTCTGCAGCAGGTCCTCTGAATATATATTACACCTTTTAGCTTAGTATTTTTATAGGACTCCTGACTGTGAGAATGAGTGGGTCTCTGACTCTTGTGCCTGCTCTTGGGATTCTTTTCCTTCTGTTGGGTTGCCATTCCCAACTTTGATGTGATCATGTTTGTTTCATCTTACTATATTTTATTCTGTCATGTTTGATTTTTATCTCTTAGAAATTGTTCTTTTCTAATGAGAGACAGAAAGGGAGTGAATCTGGGAGGAGCTGAGGGAGGGAAAACTACAATTAAGATATATTGTACGAGGAAAGAATCTATTTTCAATAAAAAGAAAATTAGTTATAACTACAATAAAGCAACCAAGGCATTAAACCTTAAGGAGTTTAAATGAAATTTTGAAATCATGTGATTCTGTTAAGAACAGGGATTTTTCTCCTTATTAATCTTGACTTAATTGAAAAATTTCTCCAAATTTTTTGATTGCATTTTTAGATTAATTAGTTTTTCCTACCTGAACTATCGTTTTTACATAGAAACATGGGTTGCTCAAGGAAAGAAGATCATACCTAACAGCTACGTATGAGTTGAAGCTCCTAGAAAGAACTCATGCCTGTGTTAAAGATGCTACAAAGATGATTGCTTGCTTAGAATGTGCAATGAAGAGGAAAAAGAATATGGAGAGGCACGGGAAGATGCTCAGTTTGTGACACCCTTTCTGTGCAAGTATGTGGACCCAAGATTAGAGTTCCACCACTCAGTTTACAAAAAATAGCTTTGGGGAGGCAGGGACAGGAGAATCCCAGAGACTTGTTGGCCAGTAATTCAAGCCACTCAGTGAACTTCCAGGCTCAAGAAGAGACTCTGTCTCAAAATGTAAAGTGATGAGTGATTGTAGAAGACGTCTAGCATTGACTTCTGACCTACCCCTGCCCCAAGGAACAGTTGAACATACTCAGAACATCTCTCTAAATTTGCAGTAATGGGGAATTACATCCTGCATGGTGAAGAGGAACAGTTCAGAAACTTGGTAGAAAGATGAGCAGATTCTAGAGTTTTGTAGACAAAGCTCATACCCTATCCTGAAGCAGCCTAGACCTTTTATAGACTGTGGTTCTTCCAGAGTAGATACTGTGGCTGTCAAACTCATAACCCCTTGGATCCTCTCCTTGTCTGGCAATAGCCATAGGCTTTTACTCTTGCAATGACATCTTCAGCCATGCTTTCTCTGCACGTTTGGAAAAGTTAAAAGACCTGGAGTACAGCCCTCCAAATTTACCCTGGAGTAGTCTTTGACAGTAGCTGATACAATAATATCAGTACTTTAGCTCTATCACCTAGAAAAATCTGAAGTGTGATCCCAGTGTCTGTATATATCTCTACCTGCAGTGTGAAGCCAAATTACCCTCTGTGGGATTGAACCTCCTTTTCTTCTTCCTCCCTCCCTCCCTCCTCCCTCCCCCTCCCTCCCTCCCTCCCTCCCTCTCTTCCTCCTTCCCTCTCTCTCTTTCCTTCTTCTATCTCCTTATGCATGTTTGTGATCCTAAATCCTAATGATCATGAAAATCCTAATAAATTTGAAAACGTTATCTCAAAACCTACCTCTGGACTCTCACACATCCAAGCTGTCATTGAAAGCATTACATAATGGAGAATGACCTTATACTCCCAATCAACCTATTTCCACCCCCTTTCCCCAAGTGCTGAACTCAGATACATGTGCCACCATGTTTGACCTTACTTCTGTGATCTCACTTTAGGATACTACCCCAGTCACCTAAAAGTCCAGATTATTCTAACAAACATCGAGGAAACCATTGTTTGATTCCCCAAGGGAGATGCAGCATTGTGAAGGATTTATCCAACATGCAAATGCACACTTCTAATTAGGGAATTTCCCTTAGTACACACTTTTCACTTCTAGCCACCTCATGGGCTATGGAACTTGCAAGTGTATATCTAGACATGGATGAACTATATCCTTGGAGACTATGCTCTTGGAGTCTCCTTCCCCCTCCCAGGCTGATCATCATGGTTGCTGAAGCTCCACTCCATCTGGATGTCTGACAAGAATTTTCTTCTAAGCTGGGTGAGTTTGGGACTTGCTTCAATTTTAACACCCATCTCATCAACCCCTGTCTGCTGTTATTATCCCCAAAAGTTGGGTTGGAAGCTGCAAGGAGCCACAGCTGAGTCTTCACCCACAGCCTTGTGGTTTGAGGAGACATTTAGCACCAAACCAAGATGGTGTCATAACTGGAGTGGGGGTGTACATACCAAAATAGCAGTGAGATTTTTATAGTATTGAAGGGGGCAGCTGAAGTAGAGTCTTCTGCTTCCTTGCGATTCTGTAATGGTCCGTGACATCACTTTGGCTCACCATATTCAGTAAATTAGTTCTTAGGATTCTAGTTGAAAGGCTGCCATTTTGTTCTTATTCTAAAGTGTTATGAAAATAGGTGCTGGAGTCTACTCATTTCTTCTCTCACTTATATGTAAAAAAGGATGGATCATTGTCCTTCTTTCCAAAGTTAGAAAATCTGAAGTGGAAGCAAAAAGCTATTGTTACTAAAACTCACCCTGTGAATCCAGGCAGAGCAAATCTTTGTTAGGACCAGCCATGGAGCAGACAGAACAGAAGCCTAGATTTGTCTGTGGTAGGTTACCCTATGAAATCAACTGGGGGACATAAGGCAAAGACAGTATGAGGCAATGCTGTGGAAAACACTGTGAACATTTGTTGTGCACCTATTCCATGCTTGGTAAGGAAATATTATAATGATATCTTTGCTCTTCAGAAATGTTATTGCTTATTAAAATATGATAATTTTGACACATTGGTCCAGAGATTTTAATAGTGATGTGAGGAATCTCACCCAAATGGAGACATGAGAATTTGTACATGAATTAGGACATACTTGTAAGATGGTGTTGAGGAGTCCAATGCCTATGGCCAGCTTCAGCTTCTTGTAATTGCAGTAAAAAAGCACAGTGGGTCATGTTTTGTCAGGGTTTTCAACATTATCTCTTTTATACCTTTGATGTTTTTGTTGTATAAATTATTTATATCTTATTATTTGGGCAATAATTTAACAAATATAAACATTCCCAAGAGGAATAACAAATGGAATTGTAACCTTTTTTCCCCAGGGCAAATATTATTAAGCAATTATTATAGCAAAAATTACTAACTTCTAAAACCAAGCAGTATGAAGTAAAAACACACACTTCCTTTCTCTCCCCCAAACTCTCGGCTTTCTAGATCTGTCTTCAGTGATGATCTGTATGTTTAACTGAGCATTAGAATGTTATAATGGTATTTGTAACACTCTGATAAGAGATTCCAAAGGGAGAGAAGACTATGTCCAAAGGATATGGCCAAAATATTATATGACCCAGGATTGAGAGATGACTCAGTAGTTAAGGATACTTGTTGCTCTTGTAGAGGACCAAGGAGACCTGAGTTCAGTTCCCAGTACCAACATGATGGTTCCCAGCTATCCATAATCCCAGTCCCAGGAGAGTCTAATACCTTCTTCTGAACTTCATAGTGCACACACATACTTGCAGACCAAGCACTCAGGTGGATAACATTTTAAAAACTGATATGACTCCTGTGCCTCTTACATTGTACAAATAGTTGTATTGTTTGCTTGTTTATTTACTTACTAATTTAAAGTTAAAGGAAGCATTTTTTCCATGAACCTGGTAAGCTACAGGCTTGGGAAAATAATACAGGGCCAATCTCAGTACAGATCAAGACACTAGCCCACCGAAAGGGATAGAGGTAAAGGGCAGATTTAGCAGGTAAGGAAGGATCCTAGAAAGAGTAGGGAGATAGACGTATGTTTTGCAGTTAACGGAAGTGTGAAAAGGACTCTCTAAAGAAAGAACCCACAACACACACACACACACACACACACACACACACACACACACACACACACACAGAGAGAGAGAGAGAGAGAGAGAGAGAGAGAGAGAGAGAGAGAGAGTCTGTAGAGTCAAAAGCTAAGGGAGCCAGACAGTTCCCCATTCCTACATCCCTGCAGGTGACTTCCCACTCCCCGTAAACCTGAGTTGGAGAAATGGGGAGAAGTCTAGAATTTCAATCATGTCCACAATTGATTATTAGATCAATGGCATTCTTCAGAACCTCTAACTCTTTTCTATGCCTTAAGCTGACTACGAAAAATTTATCATGTAAAAATAACTAGAAGGGTAATGTGCTCTGTTTAAATTTACATCTGGGATCAAAAAGTGGGCCAACAAACCCCATTAAATGAACATTAAAACATAGCTAATAGTTCAAGTGCCACAATTATTTAACATTAGAATTCTAGAAAAACATCAAGAAAGCTAAAAGATATATGCATCTTGAAATCACCTCTCAGTACAGGTGTTCAAGGATCAAAGATTCAAGGCACCTCCTCTAACAGCAGTGACCTTGACTGCCCATCCTAGAGTACCAGTGACATTGCACCTGTGTAATGTTTGGTAAACTTCAGACCAGCTTATCATTATATTTCTTACATCCATTGGTGCAGGTATCTTATTATTCACAATAATTGGCAACAGACAAATCTTAAAACCACAGTGATTTAACTAGAGTTTGTTTTCTTTCTCCATCAGGCAGTCAAGACACATGGCCTGTACCAGGTGAGAACCTAGTCACGTAGCCTCTGTCTTGCCTGAAGAGCAGGTAGGAAACTCAAAGGTGTTTGGATCCCTGGTGGATACTCACTGCTTCTGCCACAGTGATTTACCATATGTTCATCAATATTTATTGAACAGTCACTATAAAATTTGTCTGCTTTTGTTAGGGAAAATCACAAACTTTAGAATCAGTCACATCTGGCCATGATTCCCTACGACTCACAAAGTGCTTTTATTTACCAAGTTTCTGAGCCTTGAATTATTGTGAGACCTACTTTCCATACTGTAAAATGGTAGTGAATATATGTACATACATACATACATACATGCATACAATCATTGTGACACACACACACACACACACACACACACACACACATATATATATATATATATATATTTATACTCATTGTGTATATGTAAACTCCTGTTACAGTCTATAATTCATTTGGACCTGGCTAAGGATCCATACTTTCCATAATAACAAGTACTTAAGTATGCTATCTTTGAGAATGCTCATTTCTATTGCCATGTGCTCACTTCATCAAATCCAGTCTCAAGGGAACTAACCCACTCCAGCAATGATGACATTGATCCATTCATAGGGTTGGAGCCCTCATGACTGGATCACCTTTCGTTAGGGACTGACTCTGTGTTCCAGCAGGGATTATGTTTCCATTGTCTGAACACTGGAGAACAGGTTCCCATCATAACCCCACTAGTCTCTCCTTTTCCTTAATGCTACATCCTCAAGAATAGTGGCAACACCCAAAAGGCTACCCCAGCACAGAACCTCATGAAGCCTGTATCCCTGAAACTCACTCTGCAATTTTAGACATCTCTGCTAGTCGGAACAGTCCTCTCTCCAGCAGTCCTCTCTCTATGTGACCTTGAGTAGGGTCTTGTAAATCTTATGACTTTCAGAGGCTTCCTGAGCCTTATAAGTTCTTATTACTTCCTGACTCTTGTGAATTTCAGTTACTTCTGGAATCTTATAAGCCTCCCTCCTCTCTCCAGGAGGGAATGCTTCAATTCAGAAGAAAGAGTTACAAAAAAACCTTGTGTACAGGTGTATATTATATGCATGAATAGGTATTCATGGCCATATGCACATGCATACATGGGTATGAATGTCTGCATGTGTATGTATGGATGTGTGACTATGTATATGCACATGTATATGTGTTCATATGTTTGTATATGTCTGAGAATGTGTGGGTGGATGAATGGATGAGTGCCACGGACCGCCTCTCGTGGAGACCACCGACTGAGGGGAACAAGGGAGAAGGCTCAAGGAGAAATCAGGAATCGGCGAGGAAATGACAGACAGACACACTCAATGTAGTTGAATATGCTGCTGCAATTTTACTTCATCTCAAGCAGTGCTTATATACTGTTACAATCAGGGAACTTGGCAAGGGGGATCAGGGAACTTGGCAAGGGGGCTACATCACCAGATCATACAACAGAAAGAAAAAGAACAGCAAAATTGTTTATAGATGATCTATTCTCAGCTTCAGATTGTGGTCATTGCCCAAAGACATGATCTAAGAGTTCTCCAAAATCTGTCTCATACCACCAACCACGTCTCTACCCATTTCCTGATTCTGTGGCCCTAGATATCTTTAGATCCCAGGGTCTAAGTCTCCTGTAAAACAAGCCTCATAAAGTTCTTCTACATCATGAAATCTATCAAATCCTTTCCATAAAGTCATCCAGTATTTTAATGCTGGCTTCATGTTTTCTAATACCTCTTTTCTTTCTTCTTTATCCCATCTACACCAGGGCTTTCTAGATCTAGCTATTCTTTTTAAGAAAGGCAAGTCTTTCTAAAGTTGTCTTTTTTCCTCATGATTCACCCATCTATTCCCTAAACTGGCCACTTCAGCAAAGGCTTTGATAAATGGTGGGACAGAGTTTAGCATGTCCTCAGATGTTCCTTTAACATCAGTGTAGTTTGCTGGCAAGACACAAGAAATACACAGAACAAAAAGACAAGGAAGAAGAGGCTGCAGTGGCACCAATGACAGCCGCTTCGAGTTGACTCATCGGGCATCATGATCACCAGGGAACGGCCTGGGGCTCATCTCCGGGGAGCACAGACCCCAACCCAGCGGCCTTAACCCGCCTTAGTGGCATCTTCTGCTACACAGGCGTGACTGCCGTGGGCGTAGCAGATAAGTGTGCAAGGGAAGGAATGTTGGTTTCTAGAGAATCTAGGTGAACGATGATAAAATTTATCTTGGGATTCTTTGAATTTTTTGGTTGTTGAAAATTTTGTTTGTCTGAAATTGTGTCAAAATTCAAAAAGTAAATGTTGTTGGTTTTTTTCTTTGTTCTTTTGGCTCCTAGCTCTTTGGGAGCCTGCCACCCAGTTCCCAAATAAATCACACATGGAGGCTTATTATTTTTTATGAACGCCTGGCCTTAGCTTAGCTTGTTTCTAGCCAGCTTTTCTTAAATTATCATCTCTACCTTTTGCCTCTGGCCTTTTACCTTTCTCTATTTCTGTATATATTTTATTTCCTTTTATTTCATGTCTGGCTATGTGGCTAGGTGGCTGGCCCCTAGTATCCTCTTTCCTTCCTTTTCTAGTTCATTGATCCTCTTTCCCAGATTTCTCCTCCTATTTATTCTCTCTTCCTGCTAGCCCCACCTATCCTTTATCCTGCCTTGCTATTAGATCAATCAGATGTTTTAGCTACAGCTTCACGTAGTTAAACAGATGCAACATAAAAGAATGCAACACATCTTTGCATTGTTAAAAAAAATGTTCCACAGCATAAATAAATGTAACACATCTTCAACCAATATTCTACAAGTAAAAAATTTTGTGAGTATTAAATCATATAATTTTTGTACCTGTACAAACAGACCTAATGCTTATTCACTCATTGTCTGGTGAGTCCTGACACATACCCTGCTTTGCAATAGATATGTATCATTGACCCAAGCAAACAAGTACATGCCTAGGGAGCTTATATGTTTGTGCATGCACCCAAGCTTGTGCATGTATGTATGTGAAGTCCTGAGTAAGCATGTATTGTTGACATGAGCCAGCCATACCAACCACCGTAGCCTTAGATTCATATGAAAATGGCAAAGCCTTCCCCCACACCCCAGGGTGAGGCTCAGAAAAATGGTAAAGTCTTCCTGGAGTGTGGTCCTGGTGCCAATGTTGGCAGTGAAGAAAATGTCCACCACAGCTTTCTCCCTTTGAAGTTTACAGCCTGAAGATTACTCCCTTATAGAGACTCATCCTACCAAGATCAGCGAGCTTTGTCTCCCAGATTCAGCTGTATACCATACATTCTGCCTCCTTGTTTATTTACATGCAATAACCCCACTCCTAATTCAGCTGAATGCAGTAACTCTACCTCCACATTCAACTCTCCACAGTCAACACTCTCAACTGCAAGGATGCTTCAGTGCACGTTCCCCTGAGACCTGAGTCCTCCTGGCCCCAGCTCTCTCTCTCCTCTCTCTCCCTCTCTCTCTCCCTCTCTCTTCCCTCTCTCTTTCTCTCTCTTTTGTGTGTATATGTGTGTGTGTGAGAGAGAGAGAAAGCAGGAGAGAGAGGAGAAAGAAGAGATATTTTTTATTAGCTCAGTGATGTGCATGGACACCCCACATCTATATCTATCTATCTATCTATCTATCTATCTATCTATCTATCTATCTATATCAAAGGGAAGATTAGATTTAAATTATTCTTTTATTGTTCATCACAAGTTTTCAATTCTACCACATGTAAAAATTAAGTTAATATAAAGACTCATGTTTTATGAATCACTCTGATCATAAGCTACCGTTTATGAAACACAGCATCAGAGCAGGAAGAGGAAGAGACAGCTCAGGTTTCCCACACTGAGTCTTCATGGAGTGATCCCACATGAATTTTTGCTCAACACAAGCCTACATTCTGATCACCTTTCTTCATGTTCACCCGTAAGTCCTCCTCAGTTGCAGCCGTTTCAGACCTGCTCAGTCCAAACTCAATTCTATCATTTCCTTAAGTTGGCCCTTTCGAGTCTTTGGAAAACATTTCAAATACAAACTATGGCAACAAATGAATTTCAACTAATCTTCCTTTATTTTTGCCATTTTTTAATTTTTAATTTCATATTATATTCCAATCACAGTTCTCTTTCCCACACCTCCTCCTGCCCTTTCCTCCCCACCTCCTCTCACCCCCCCTGATCTCCATTTATAAGGCCTGGGATTATTATGTAAGAATTTTAGAAATGATGGAGTTTTGCATAGTTAAGCTTTGTGGTTGGTTGTAAGACAAGCAAATCAATGTCCTGTGTGAATAGGAAAAAAATAATGGTGAACACATTAGCCTGCCTCACTGGCTGTCAAGCTCTAGAGCCCAGGCAGAGTCTAGCCAGGTATGGCACAAAGTAAAACTTCATTTATTGAATGAATAAATAAATTAACTAACTTACCACTTGCTCTGGAATTAGCTACTTCTATAATAAAACCCAGTTAGAAATATTTTTTTGTTTTGCTAAATGTTCAAATCACTTCACCTTCAAGGGGAATAAGGTGAGCATTTTATTTATAATTTACCTTATACTTAGATACAATTTATATAAAAATTCATGCATCTAATGTATAATTTAGTAGATTTTACAATATTCATAGACATCATGATTATCTAATTCTGAACATTTTATAATTCCAAAATATCACTCTCTCTTCATCCCCATATTGGCTTATTTTCGTACCTATAAGATTTTTCACATTGTACATGCATGTACTTCATGTATATAACTGATTTCTTTCACTTAGCACCATGTCTTCAAAGATTTTCCATGACACAGCACATATCAATGCTCTTCTCTTCTTATTGAAGATAGCATTCACTTATTTGAGTTTCCTATATTTTGTTTATCTGTCAGTTGATGGGCATTTACATTGTGTTTGACTTTTTCTTCTTTTGAATGCAGCTACAAAGACAAACACACATGCTTTTGTGAGAACATGCACTTTCATTTATCTTGAGCATCATATTATTTTCCTTCTGCTGAAACAGCATGACATAATGTAGTAAGTTACTTAAAGCAATAATGATGCTGTTTTTCTAGATAATAGGCCAATGATGCCTATTATCTAGAGGAAATGAGATCATTCTCATTTGTTTCTTTTATCTTTCATCTTCTCATTTTAATTTCTGCTACTGTTATTCTTTCTTCTTTCTTCTGTGGCCACATGAACTCCTCTTTCTTCTTCTGTTTCTGTTTTATAAGATCTCTCCATGACAAGATCCGAAACTCACAGGAGCAAATTCATCTTGCTAGGTGAGCTGACATGGTCATAATCTTTAGAGGTTGTGTGGTAGTAATCTTTGAGGGACGATCATTCTGCTTCCCACAGATAGCTGAAAGTAGTATTGCTGGATATGGCAACTGTGCTTAACATCTTGAAGACTGGCCAAAGTGTCTACAAAAAATAACTGCATCATTGTGCATTCCTAATAAAAATGCAGGTTCTAGAATAATTTCTCCATATCATTGGCAACATATTGTTTGTCTTTTGACTAGAGATGTTCAAGTAGCTGGAAGGGGTATCTCTCGGGTTATTATCCACAGTTTTCTTATGCTTAGCTCTATGGACATTTTTCATGTGTTTATTAGCCAATCTTATTTATTTTTATTGAAAAACTTCTATTCAGATTTTTGGTTTACTGTAATTATTCATCTTTTTTGTTGTTGAATTGTGAGACTTCTTTACATATTCTAGATAGAGTCCTTCTTAAATGCTGTGGTAGTTTGAATGCAATTTGCGCCCCCCCAACACATAGGAAGTGGCACTATTATGAGGTGTAGCTTTGTTGGAGTGGGTATGACCTTGTTGGAGGAAGTGTGTCACTGTGTGTGTGTGGGGGGGGTCTTTGAGGTTTCCTATGCTCAAGACACTGCTTAGTGTTACAAACCACTTTTTGTTGTCTGCAGGATGTAGGACTCTCAGCTACCTCTTCAGGACTATGTCTGCTGTACACCACCATGTCCTGCCATGATGATAATGGATTGATCCTCTGAACTGTAAGTGAGCCCCCCAAATTAAATGCTGTCCTTTATAAGAGTTGCCATGGTCATGGGGTCTCTTCATAGCAATAGAAACCCTAAGGCGGATGCATCATTACTATTTGAATGTGAAATCTCCCCTGCAGTCTTTTGGATTTGAACGTGTTATTCTTAGCTCAGGACACTGTTTCAGTAGAGTATGGAACCTTTGTGACAGGTGGAGGTGGGTCTCTGAGGCTGGCGTTTGAAAGTTAAAGGACAATCTTACTTCCTACAATCCTTACTTCCTGAGCTTTTTGCTTCTTGTCTTCTACTGAGCTGTAATCAGCCATGGGACCTCTCCTGTGAGGGATCAAGTTATGCCAGTTGTCACGTTTTCCATGATGATGGATTAAATCCTCTAAACAGTGAGTTGAAATAAACCATCTCTTCCTTAAGTTGCTTTTGTTAGGTCTTCTGTCATTGGGAAGAGAAACATGGTTCACGAATGCATTACATGCAATCTGTGAGCAGGTTCTGCCAAGTGATTGTGATCTTTTCACTTTCTTGATAAATCATTTACAGTAAAATTTAAAATTGTATCAAAGTCCAATGTATATATTTTCATTGCTGATTTTGGTTTTGATGTTATAGCCATTGCCTACCTATAGTTTCAAAGATGTATTTCTAAATTATCTTCAAAAGCTTTATAGTCCAATGTTTCAGTTCAAATTTATTGTGTATTTTAGCTTTTGTGTCTGTATTGCATGCACGGTGTGATAAAGGGGTACAATCTCAGATTTTGACCAGTTTCTATTTGGTTATCTAAGCACTATTTAGAGGGAAAAATCAAACCAAATTATTCTTTCCTCTTAAGTTATCCTGACATTCTTTTCAAAAACCAACTGGCCATAACGTAAAGATTTATTTTGGGATACTCAATTCTATTCCTCTCATTTACATGTGCATCCTTATGCCAGGGGTGTTCCATCTTGATTGTTATGGCATTGTAATAAGTTGTGAAGTTGTCAAATGTGAGCCCTCCAGCTTTTTTCAGGTTATTTTGGTTGCTATTCTGCAGTCGTATACTTGCATAAATTTAAAGGGGAAGCTTTTTGGTAACAAAGCAATGGGGATGTTGGCAGCTGTTATGTTGAGTCTGTAGATTAATTTAGGGAAGATTGACTTTTTAAATGACAATGGTCATCTGATCCACAAAGTTAACATGTCTTTTCATCTTACTCAGTCTTTATTACTTTACCTCAAAAGTGTTTTTCTTTTTTCTCTGTATGTGAGTCTGTTCATTAAATGTACTGAGTTCATCACATTTATTCTTAGGCACCTACTCTTGATATTAACACAAAATGACATCATTTTCCATGTGTCATAGCTAATCATTTCCTGCAGGTAGACAGAGGTACAGATGATTTTTATATTGATCCTTTATCTGTGAACTTTGAACTTCATTGTTCTATTTTTTCAGTGGGTTTCTTAAGCCTTTCTACCTGAAATATCATGTCACCTCCAAGTAGAGAATTTAAAATTATTTTCAAATATAGATGACTATTATTTCCTTTTCCTGCCTAATTTCATTGATAGAATCACCAGTTTTGAATAGATGACAGGCAAGAATAGACCTATTGGCTCCTGGTTTTATGGAAGAAACTTTCCATGTTAAGGGTGATTATCCATCGATTTCTCACAGACACATTTATGGGGCTAAGAATCTTTCCTGTTAGATGTAGTTTGCTTAATGGCTGTTTTAAATCATAAAAACCTAGTCCAGTGATTCTCCCCCCCCCCAACTCTGCATCTTTTAAATGTCACACAGTTTTTGTTCTTTTAGTTGTTTGCTTTTATAAATAGTGTTTTTTGATAGTGTCACACACTTTAGACATTTCCACCTTGCCTGCTCTTATTTCCCTCCCTCCCTTGCAAGGTCTTCTTTTTCCTCACACATCTGTTTCACGTGCTCAGGACTTCCTGTTTCCTGTGCCACAGGGCCTAATCAGGGCCGTCTGTGTGGCCATGGGTTTAGAAACTGCCAGGCTCACTAGAGGTTATATAACTGGACACTGTACCTTCCCTTCTTCCAGAATGTGTTAATTGACAATAGTTCAGCAGTGAGCCATGTGAGGACCTTTTCTGGTTTTCTTTGTAGATGAATAAAATTCCATTCTACTTCTGTACCAAAGTTTTCATTATTTATTTTACACTTGTTGGACATCTAGGCCAATTCTACTTTCTAGCAATTGTAAACAGAGTTGCCATTAACAAGAAGGTGGGTTATGAGTTCCTTAGTGTACATGCTCAGGAATGGTATTGTTGGTAGATCTACTTCTGGTCTTTTTGTAAGCCTCCAGACTGATTTTCAAAGTAGTTATTTACACTGGTTTACATTCCCACCAGCAGTATAAAAATTGTTCCTCTGCCCTCACATCTGTGCCAATATTGGTTGCAGATGCTGGCCATTCTGACTTTGTTGAAAAAGAATCTTGAAGTAGTTTTAACCCATATTTCTCTGGTATCCAAGAAGGATGTTGAGAAATTTTTAAGTGATTCCTAGCCATCTCTAATTCTTTTGACAACCCTCGTGTTTAGTCCCATAACAAATTTTAGAAACTGGGTTGTTTCCTTGGAGTTTAGCTTTTTGGTTTCTTGTGTACTCTAGTTAGGAATCCTCTAGCATGTGTGTAGCTGGCTGATACTTTCTCCTGTTCTGTGGGCTGCTTCTTCACTTGGTTGATAATTTGCTATGCAGAAGTTTTTTTTCTTTCATGGGTCCCATTTGTGGGTTCTTGCTCTTACATCCTGTCTAAGGAGTCTTAGTCAGAAAATCCTTACATAGAACTATCTGCTGGAGACTACACACTGATTTTTCCTTTGGAAGCTTCAGGATATCATTTCTTATACTGAGGTCTTTGATCATTTGTAGTTGGGTTTTGTGTGGAAGGAGATACAGGGATCTCATTTCATTCTTTTACATGTTGATGCCTGAGTTTCTCAGCACAATTTGTTGAAGATGCTGTCTTTTCTCCAGTGTATATTTTTGGCTTCTTTGTCCCAGGGTAGTTATAGTCACCTGGACTTATATGTGAATTTTCTATTTTATTCCACTGATCTATGTGTCTATTTTTGTGTCTGTACCATGATGTTTTTATTACTATGACTCTGTCATTCAACTTAAAATCAGGAATGGGAATACCTTCCACAGTATTTGTTTTAGTCAGACCTGCTTTAGATGTCTTTGGTCTTTTCTGCTACTACACAAATTTTAGGATTGTTTTTTCTATGTCTGTGAGGAATGGCCCTTGGGACCTTGATTAGGATTGGTTGAATCTGTAGATTGTGTTTGGTTAGTATGGCTGTTTTCATAACATTGATTCTTTTGATCCATGAACGAGGGAGATCTTCTCATCTTCTAATATTTTCCTCAATTATTCAGTGTTTTAAAGTTTTCATTGGAAAGATCCTTCATTTCCTTGATTCAGTTGATTGACAGTTTTTTTTTCTTTTTGTGGCTGCCGTGAATGTGTTTCTTCCCCTTATTTCTTTTTCCAGTGTGTTCCTCATTGGTATATAGGAAGGCTGGTGATTTTTGTGTGTTAATTTCGAATCCTGGTCCTTTTCTGAGTTTATCAACACTAAAAGGTTTTTTTGTTGTTTATTTGGGTTTTTTTTTTTGTTATGAAGTCCTTAGGATCTCTTATGTATAGAACCATGCCATCTGCAACAAGGGATACTGTAACTTCTTTTCTTATTCATATTCCTTTATTTCTTTCTCTTATTGCTCTAGCTGAGACTCAGGCACTATATTAAATAGGAGTAGAGAAAGTCGACAGCCTTTTCTTGACCTTTATCTTAGTGGGAAGGTTTTGAATTTTTCTCCATTTTTTTATGAAGTTGGATAAGGTTTATGATATATAGCATTTATTATGTTGAAGTATAATCCTTTCATCTCCATGGCTTCCATCATGAAAGGATGTAGGATTTTGTCAAAGGTCTTTTTGCATCTAATGAGGTAGTCATGTGACTTGTATCTTTGGGTTTGTTGATGAGATGGATTATATTTATTGATTTATATGTGTTTAACCATCCCTTCAATCTTGGAATAAAAACAACTTCATTAAGACGAATGATATTTGTTGTCGGTGGTGTGCTTTGTTTCACTCTAGCATCAGGGCAATACTGGCTTTGTAGAAAGAGTTTACAAGTGTTCCTTCCCTTTCTATTTTGTGGAATATTTTGAGTGACATTGTGTGTTTCTTATTTGGAAGTCTGGCAGAGTCCTGTAGTGAATCCATTTGATTCTGGGGGGTTTGACTTGAGAGGTATTTTATTATGTTTCAAACAAACTTGTTGGTAGGTCTGTTTAAATTATTTCTTCTGTAGGTTATATGCATCTAGAAATCAGTCCTTTTCTTTTATATTATATAACTTAGTGGTCATCTGGACAAAAAATAAACAGAGGTATATTGGAGTTAAATGATATAAACCACATGGATGTAACAGATGTCTATAGAACATTCCACCCAAACACTAACGAATACACACATTATTCATTGCAGCCCATGGAACCTTCCCCAAAATAAATTTCATTTCAGGACACAAAACAAACAAGTCTCAGAAAATATAAGAAAATTGAAGTAATATCCTGCATTCTATATGACTGCAGATTACAATAGAAACTCCAGAAAGTTCACAGCAGCCTTGCTGACTATAATATTCTGATCTGGCAGTTGTGATCCAGATGGAATATATAATTTTATATCCTTCTGGCTTTAAAACTTTTTATCAAATAATCTGTGGTTGCTCCAATGGACCCAACTTTATATGTGAGGTGGCTATTCTCTAAAAGTTTCCAATACCCTTTTTTTATTTTTTGTGTTCAGTGTCTTAACTGTAATATGTCACAACTGGAGGTGTCCTTTCTGATCCTGTATATTGTCCAGTAAACCTCTTGTGTCAGTATTAGTATATCTTTTTAGTATTAGTATATTTGGGGGATTTTCTTTTTTGATTTTACTCACAATGGTTTCTCTGCCTTTGATCTGGAACTCTCCTTTTGATCTGCTAGTAACTTGCTGATTTGGCATGTTCTTGCATGCTACATTTTCTTTGAGTGAATGATGTAATTCCACTTCCATGTCTTCAAGCCCTATGTTTTGTCATCCATGTGGCCCCTTTGTTGATAAGCCTTTCCAATGAGCTTTTTCTCTAATTGAAATTTTAATTTCTAGTTTCATTTGTTTGAGTTTTCTGTAGCCTATCTATCCCTTTAATTGATTTCTCTTTTCATATCCTGAACTGTCTTCTATACTTCACTCAGTTGTTGCTTGTATTTTCTTGGTTTTGATAAGTTTATTACTGTTCTCTCTCAGTTCATTCGGGTTTTTGCGTCTTCTTTAAATTCCTTGATTTTTTTGAACAAGATTATAAATAAATGTTCTTCTGGATTCCACGTCTTGAATTTCATCTAAACCATTCTCCTTGGTGACCATTTGTTGTAGAATATTACTTTAACTATGTAAAGATGTGTTCCATTTGTTTATGCTGCAGAATATTACATTAACTGTGGGAAGATGTGTTAATTTTGTTTATGCTGAAGTTGTCTAATTATGCAAAGATGTGTTCCATTTGTTTCACCATGCCTGCCTAAGGCACTTGATTGGTCTAATAAACTTCTGAACAGCTTAGTAGCAAGGCAGAAGGATAGGCAGAGAGAATAAGTAGTAGGAGAAATATAGGCTTGACAGAGAAGAGAAGAATGAGAGAAGAAAGAGGAGAGGACAAGGGACACACAGGGGCAAGAAGCCAGGCAGATGTCAGCTAGCCATACGTAGAGAAGCAGTGAAAATAAGATACATAGAAGAAAGAAAGGTAAAAAGCTTACAAGCAAAAGGTAGATAAAGAAAAACACGTTAGAAGGGCTAGCTAGAAACGTGTCTTAGCTAGGCTGAACATTCAAAACTAATAAGTCTCTGTGTTATGATTTGGGAGCTGGTTGATGGCTATAAAAAAAACAAAAAACAAAAAACAAAGCCTGGTACAGCCATTACTATGAGATTGCTGCTTTTTCAGGGGGCATATTGTCTTAGTTTTTCAAATTGCTTATGCTTTTCTGATGAAATCTGAGCATCTGGAGTTAGGTTGTTGATTGTATCTTTTGCTACATGTTTCCAGCCTACCAGGCTGGAAGTGGTTTGGGGGCATGAACCAACTGAGGAGACTGCATTACTAGGTCCTCACCAAGCCTGACAAGTTGTGGCTGGTCAGTTGAAGAGGGCTCATAGGGTGAGGAGATGGATGGAGGTTGCCAGGGTCCATGATGTGTCAATTTTCTGGAGAAGGTTATATGGCAGGGTAGAGAGTTACAGTGGTCAGGAAGAACTGACTGTTTTACCTGGTCTGAGTTGGTACTTGGCTCCTGAGTCAGCAGAGGGGTTACAGGTTATGTCCTGGTGGATAGACTGGCTTATTCTGACTCATATTGGTCTGGACTGCATATGGCTGTTTGGTTAAATGGAGCAGGCTCCTGGGGTAGAGGAGGAGGAGGAGGAGGTCACAGACCTGGGGATTGCTTATGTAAGTTTACACTGTGCAGGTCTGTGTGTTTGGTGTTTGTTCTTTATTCTACTAATATGGTTTATTGCACTGTATTTTAAGTATGAAAGCAATTTTAACTTTTTAGAGAAAGCTCCCATTGATTCTCACACCATATGTATAGTAACTGATATAAAATATGTTTAATAATTTTTTCTTAATACCAATCTCACTTTTCTCTATAGCTTGTGATTTTTACAACAAGTTGAATAGTTTAGACATTGCGATGTGGCAACTCTGTGTATCTATCCAGCTCCTGAAGGACAGTTGTTACTGCTGGTGGTCTAGTCACAATCCTTAGATTATGCTGGAATTCTGTAGCTCTATAGTGCAAATTCATCAAAACGTTGCTTAGTTTGAGCAGTAGTCAGATACAGATTGATCAGAGACTTCCTTACCTACCTCAAACCACTACATTTTACACTCTTTTCTTAGGGACATGTACTTGATACTCAAGTCCTTTAGCTCTGTCTTAGCTAACACTTCACACTTCATGTTTCTACAGAATCTCCAGGTCAGCCAGAAATGGGAGATTGAAGTCTTCTGTCTTTGATGAATGTGCATAACTCTGCTTCTGTGCGTGGCCCTTTGTATCCTCAGGAATATGTCTAACCAGAAAATCATTCTTTGAAGCTTTTAGCCAAGTACTGATTTGGCCCAAATGGTATCTGTCATGGTTTCACATAGCTATGATGCTGCACAATTTTTGAAGGCTATCTTCTGGCAAATGCTGTGTAGACAGGGATGTTCGGGCAGCAGAGCCTCTAAGTCAGGTCAAACTGTGATGTTAACCTAGATATGAGAATTTGGGGAAAGTTCCAGATCATGTTTGTCTCTTGTAGTCTGCCATGAGTGATGGATCCTAAGGGATAAGCTAAGGGCCAGCAATTCAAAACAACTAAATGTGCTTCAACTAAATGTGCTTAATTTCCAGACCTTCAAAATTTTGATTTTGATGAGTTGATCATTGTTTTGTTGCTTTAATGGTGAAATAAATACACATCAGATTCCACTGAAGATCTCTTATCCCCCATAGAAACCCAACAGCAATTACTAATTAAGGGGTCCAGAGTAGCTCAGTGCTGAAACACTTGCTTAGTATACATGAAGCCCCCAGGTTTATATCAGGGACTTTAGAATCCACAGATTTTAGTATATGAGGGAGTCCTGTCCTCTCCCCCCAATATCAAGTTCTGACTGACATCATCAACTAGAGCTCAGATAGAAGCCCAGAAAGCAACACTTTAAGGCAGACAGATGATGCGTAGTTTTATTAGTATCCATTCTATTAGCACAGCTGAGATGACTTTATGTTTTCATTTTTTTTATGGTGAGTGCTATAGTCACCTCCTTAAAAAGATGCCGATTTATCATGAAAAGGCCACCAAGTGAGCTGACATTTCTTAATTATGGCCCCCCCACACCTGTTTTTGTTCAAAGACTTTGGGGCAAACATGTTCAGGAGTGAGGAAGCCAACTCCACTTGGCATTCTTAGAGTAGTTCAAGATATACTAAGTCATGGAAGGTGAGTGGTCATCTCTTCTGACCCCAGTCACATCTTTCTTGAACGGAATCAGGTGGAATTCAAGGACTCTGTGACTTCTCTTAAACAAGGAGTACTTTATTGAGGCATCCTACAGAGAGCTGAGTCACTGCAGACTTGAAGCTTCTGGGGAAGAATTTGCAAGTTGTTCCCGCCAATCTGGCACAAACCCAGATCTCAGAACAGAATTTAAGGTTTCTGATTTCTTTCTTTCATCTTTTAATTTCAGTTGTGCCTAAGTGTTTTTCTTTCTTTAAAAAATGACTCAAAAGTTTCCACAGAGCTCCAATTGATATGCCTGAGTTGGGCCAAGTCTTCCTGGCAGAGGGAGGCATTGAGAACGTGTTCTTGAAGCATGTACCAGAAGGCAGGACTCTCCGGGGGAAGGTGGCAGAAATGCCACAGCTCTAGAAACCCAATGGAAGCAAAGATTAATGGCTACCCATATCAGCCTGGTGCTGTGGGTTGCTCTCCATGCATGCTGGCAGCTGTTTCTGGCTCAAACCCTTGATTCACCACTGTGTGATCTGAATAAGCCATTTGAATGCATTAACACTCCCTTTCCCCAGTCACCCACCCCTCCCAAATAAGCAATCTTTATGTGAAGAATGAATATATCTTGTTCACAAAAATATGCCATTGGATAACTGAATATATGTTTAGTAAATGAAGATCCTAAATGTGATGCTTTTGGAATTTGTTCTTCTACCTGATTGCTCTTCAGTTGGCAATGGTACTGACATATTAGTGTCAAGATTTTCTGTTTTTAGTCTCCCTGGCAAGGAGCTATTGACTTTTAATGAAGACCTATCTAGGTAAATACTCACCTTTTGAACATTAATGCCTAATCTCAAGCATGATAACACCTGTGGTTTACTGGGAACTCAGGATGAACAGAGCTATAAATTTTAAAGTATGTTGATTATGTTACAACAAATATTTTGTTCTCTTCAGTTTTAAAGTGGTTTGTATTAATCTTTTCATTAACAACAAGCCATCAGCCATTGCAGCCATAGTTGGATTGAATAAGACAAAAAGTTTCTTAGGGATTCCCCAGGAGAGTCTTTGTGAGCATGAGTGTACACACCAGAATCCAACAAATGTAAAGCTGTCCTTTAGATGACCTCGAACGCTTATCTTTTAAAATGAGAAAGGAGATGAAACGGACAGATTAGAATAAAGTATTCACAATACAAAGGTGCCACTCAGTGTTCCACATGGTGACAAAATGCCGGACACTAACGGACTTCAAAGGTTTGGGATGAATAGTCTTCACTGTCAACTTGACTTGATTTCATATCACACGCCTCTGGAAATGTGTATGAGGATGTTTCTAGAAAGGTTTAGCTAAGGAGGGACAATCTACCATGAATGTAGGTAACACTCTCCCATGGGCTGGTTGGTGTGCCAGACCAAATAAAAATGAGCTAATGTACCCTATCGCTGTAATGCGGCAGCGCCATGCCCGTGTATTTGCAGTTTAACTTTCCACAGTTTCACCCTGATTGTGATGCAACGCGATCAGCCGCCCCCTGCTTCTGCCACCATGATAGGGAGTCCCTGAAAACTGTGACCCAAAATAAACCCTTCTTATGTTAGTTTTGTCACAAGGAGAAAAGGAACCAATCCACAAAGTTGGTACTGAGAAGTGGGGCTAACCGTGTGGTTCACTGGTCTTTTGAACTGGCTTTAACGGGGAAGGTAGGGGGTTTAGAGAGGTAGCCTAAACAAGCCCTACAACACTGTAAGCAAAGTGTAATGGGCTGTTCTGGTGGGATTTGAGCAGACAAGATCCTGAAACAGATGTGGATGATGGAGGCCCAGTTCATGACATTTCAAAGGAGAATAAAGACCCTATTCGAGACTAGACTGCAGGCCATTCATGTTACAGTCTGGCAAGAAACCATCTTTATGCTGTCTGTGTGCTGAGAACTTGAATGAGGCCGAACTTAGGAGCAATGGACTAACTTGCTGGGCAGGCTAGGCTAGCATTCGGCCCGAGTCAAGGTTATTGCATACGGCACCCATCAAACTCTCCAACTTGTGAAAATTCAAATTCATTTGAAAGGGGAGAAAGTCAACAGAGAATGTACACAAGGCTTTCTCTGCCTGAAAACAACTGCCTAGAAAAGTTTTCTCAGATTCAGTCAGCAAGTTAGAGTGGCCGCACTAGTCTACATCCCCATCACCAATGTGTAAAACTTTCTTCCTTAACCACCGCTCCCACCACGTCTGGGGGACACTGCCCAGGAGGGAATGGAGTGACCAAAGAGAGAGCTCATATGTGCTGTAGGTGGCACATCTAGAGGGGAAGGACTGCCCAGGTTACCAGAGTCCAGATGTGTTCATGTATTAAAGTATCTGAACTTCACAATTAATATGTGTGCATGTGTTTGTCTGCACTGTACACTTATTATGAGTATTTCACCATGCATCAAATATACAAACATGTAAACTGTGACTGTATTATGACAGGAGAATGTAAAATTTAAAGTATAAACCAGATAATGTATTGTGGCTCACACTTGTAATGTTACCACTGAAGTAGGGACATTGCCATTAGTTTGAAGCCAATCTGGGCTGTAGGGTAAGCCCTTATCTCAAGAAAAGTTAAGTTCACCAGGCAGTGGTGGTGCATACCTTTAATCTGAGCACTCAGGAGGCAGAGGCAGGCAGATCTCTGAGTTTGGGGCCAGGCTGGTCTACAGAGGGAATTCCAGGATGTCTAGGGCTACACAGAGAAACCCTGCCTCAAAAAACAAACTATAACAGAACAAAAACAACAAGAAAAATTCAAATGTAAAAGAAAAAATGAAGGAATAGAGATGGCTAGGAAGTATAAAAATTAATTGGTTGACAAATTTGACTTATTAAAAGCTATTAAAATCTATAATTTATGTAAAGGAATATTGGTAATGTTAAGAAAGATTTTTTTTAAAAGAATGTACCCATTTTGACAAAGAAATAATTGGTATGTAAAGAGTTCCTGAAAGTTATTAAATATAATTCCTCAGTGGGAAATAGATAAAAATAATAAACAGTTTAGATATGCAAATCACAGAGTAATTCAGGATTTTAACCAATGAGAGGTGTAGAAAGCACAGTGCTTGATAGCACACCTTGCTAGATACACTGTTGCCATTCTACAGGGTCAGTGAAGTGTGAATAAGTTCCAACACTCAGAGGAGCAACTTGTCAATAGTGCAACATAGCTGTATGCATAGCCTTGGCACAGGAACTAGGCTTTGGGATGGATCTACAAAGTTATCTATTGTGACCATCTGCAGATGTCAAATGACTAAGAAAAGCCAAACTACAATGGGTGACTATATCCCAGCATTACTTCCCTATGGCTGTGAATAAAACAAGGATAGTCTAAAATGGTGATGTAGCTCTGTATCCAAGATATTTTGTTAGTTGTCAGGCATAGCATCATACATCTGTTTATGTGTAAATAAGAATAGATAAGTATAAATATTAAGGCAACCTATGTGAAATTTATGTATGAGAAATTAATGACAAATGCAAACAGAAATCCTCTAAAGGGACAGAACAGAAATACTGAATAATGGGAATGGGAGATAGGCTCACTTTTCTTACATGTGGCTAAAAATATTACACTTTCATGTAATATTTGAACTTTTCTGGTACAGAGAAAATGGTTAAACCCTGATACATAGCCAGAGTTTAAGGTAGGAAGAGCTTTCTCCTACCAGATGCATGCACACTTTGACTTTACACAGTAGAATGACCCATGGCCACTGTGGGCTGAAAATAGCACATGCAAATTCACAAAACAACTTACTTTTTGCGTAGCATGCCACTCTGAACATTGTAGAGAGTGATACCTTGGTATTCTGCTCCATCCCACCTGCAACACACATCTTCCCGTTGAACCAGGTATGATTCTGTACATACTGCCTATTTATCAGTTACTTAGTAGCTGTCTTGGTTATCAGATGCACAGGTACAGGGCACACATATCAGATGAAGCAACTGAGATCTCAGGCATCCTTCCTCCAAGGGTCTAAGAATGGAGTGTCTGAGGATGAACAGGGATTACTTGCATAAGCAACAATAAAAAAGCAGCATAAGTAAGGTAATTGCACTAACTGTGGGTAGTGACAGTCATCATGTTGGTTATTGCCACACTGTCAGTTTCTACCTTATTTTCAGATTTAGGACAGCAGGTATTAGGCTTGTCTCTGACTGCTTTGTGGTTAGATGTTCAGGCATCAGACGCCACTTGTTGATACTTGGCTGGTGTCTTATCTCAGCTGTCTTATGCTACAGCATGACTAGTATGATTAAGCCTGGCTCAGCTGACACTGTCACCAGGAACTCCTACTTACAGTTTCTCCAGTAGCTAAATCCTCCAGGCACAGGCTGGGCTTAGGGGTGGTACATGGAGTCAGTTGTTCCTGAGAGACATCAAGCCTAGTGGTACTTAATGCCTTCCTTGGGCCACTTTGATGTCCTCTTCGATCAAAGCTGTCATTGCTCAGGCCATCTTCAAAAGGAATGGGAGTCAACTCCACCTGTTGATAGAAGGGATATCAAAGAATTTAGGGGCATCTTTAATTAATTACAATATTGTGAATAAAAGGTGTGACAAAAATTGAAACGAGGAGGAGGTAATTAGCATGAGATTGTTAGTGGAATTCAGTAAAAGTGTTCATTTTTCTAACCTTAAGATACAGTTTTGTTTATGTGCCAGGAACTCTTCAGAGTTAAGTATTTCAATCTGACACAGCACAATGCAACCTGTCTGCTCAGACACAGGCACTGCACCTAGATGAATAGGGCAGTTCTTTTGCTCGCTGAGATGTTTGGGTTGGGTTTTGGTTCTCATTCTGAACTCAGGTACACAAGTTTGGTTTCACGCTGCTTATTTCACAGTCCATGTAGATCTGGTTTATGTTATTCACTCACTTTCTTTTAAAACAAATGCCTTTTCCCCTATAGTGACACCCTGTCTTACAGTCAGCCAACTGGAAGCATACCATCGGCATATGTCCAAATGAGTGAAGCTAGTGCATGCAACTTTTTTTTTTTTTTTTTTGTAAAATACACCTGGCATGCAAGCCATTTGAAAGGTAACATCAGTGATGTTAATATGATCTCAATGTGTAGAGCCAATATTACGACTAATTTCCAGAACATTTTAATTTCTATGTGATCCAACATGGTCATCCAGGCTTTGATGGTGTCAAGCAAATACCCAAACAAACAGTACAATCATTAGCAACATCTGTTAAATTCCTCTTCTCTCCATCTCTGGAATTGTCTCACATTCTAGATCTCTCAAGTTTCTTTCATTATGTAGTTTATATATGATATGTTACATAACATGTATCCTTTGTATTCTGACCCATTTACTCTGCTCGGTGTTTTCAGGGTTCATGTACAGTCCAGGATGTGTCAGAGCCATTACATAATTTCCTAGGGTCTTTCACATCAGCCTCAAGGAGTCCCTTTGCATTTGCTGTTGGGACAGTTATTATTAGTGCACCGTCTCCACTTCATTTAGCTGGAAATGTCCCTATTAATTGTACAAAGGAGAGGATTTCGTCATGACATTTCTATTCATGCATGCTTTGACCATATTCAGCCCACCACCATTTTTTATTCCTTTCTACTCCTTACCCTCTTCTCTTTTTGCTCAAACCTTTATACCTTTCTTTCCACCTATGCATGGCAGAAGACCTGTGATATTTGTTTTTGGACTGGCTTGTTTCACTGAACATGTCAATCCTCAGTTCTACTCATTTCCAGCAACTAACCTGGAGTTTGCCATTTGGCTAGAGTAAGCCAGCTTACTGGCCAACAAGACCCAGGCTCCACCTCTTCTCCCTAAACCAACACTCAGCTTACAGACATTTCATTGCTGTTTCCAGATTTTTATGTATATTCTGGGGATTCAAACTCAAGTGCTTATGCTCTCATGGCAATCACTTTACCTACTGAACCATCTTACCAGCCTAAAAATCAAGTAATATTTCACGTGTAACTTCAGTACATCTCATTTATCCACTTGTTAATAAATATTAGGGTTCTTCTGCTTTGGCTATTCTGGACAATGGTTCCAGAAAAATGGCTACACAAATATGTCTTCAAGTCTCTACTTACACTTATTTTGTACTCTATCCATATTTATCATTGACATTACTGTATTGTGGGGTTATTTTATTTTAATTCTTTGAGGAATCACCATATCATTTTTTTGTAATAGTTGCTTGACTTCCCAGTCTGAGTAACAGTATAGAAAGGTGACAATTTCTTCACATGGTCACCAACACTTGCTAGTTTTTGTTACTTTTTGAAACAGTAGCCATCTGTTGGGTGTCACCATGGGTTATTTTTAAAGTACAGCATGCATTTCCAGCTCCCACATGATGCTCTACAAGTGTGCATCCCACCATTCTACCTAACACACAGGTTGCACCCTGCTCTTTGCTCTTGGAAAGAAAAGGATAGTAACATGTTTGCTCCCATTCCTTTCATCTGTGAGAATGAGCTTGGCATACGACTGTAGAACAGAACCACTGGGTTTTAGAGTACCAGAACATGTTCTCCTTGCTTTGATGAAGTAAAAGCAGAATGCTCTCTGAAGTGGGTAGACCACACAGGAATTCCTGCACAGCAATGTGTGCTACTGCTCCATCTCTACAATATTTAAGCAAAGCTTAGCGCTCTGAAGTTTTTCTAATTTAAGCTGTCTTATATGTGTGGACTTCACTTGTGTCTCTCTGATCTCTAATTATTGAATTTATTCATGTGTTTATTAGCTCTGTGAATATCTTAGATGCAACTTTTTCTTGTTCATATTGTTTACCTGTTTTCTGTTTTGAGTTGCTATAGCTTTCTTTCAACTAGGATCATTGCTGATATGTTCGGCAATGAATCCCTTTCTAAACATTACCTTATCTAAGTTGTTCAATGAATAAATGTTCTTAATTTTGACATAATCAAATTAAACAGTTTTTTCCCAGGTATATACTGTATTTATTCTAGCTGTTTCAGATTCATAAAGGTGCCTCTCCCTTATGGATCTATGAACTCTGTAGTTTTACTTTCTATGTTGAAATTTCCAACCCAGTTTGCATCTATCTTTATACCCAATGTTCAGTGGCTTTATTTTTTCTAAATATAGTGAGAAAAATAGTTTTCATATAATTTCTCCTATTTTAGTAATCGAAATATCCTTTATTGATGTACAATGTATCTTTCCTTCCTTTTTCTTTTTTGAGGCAAGGTCTTAATATGTAGACAGTTGGCCTCTAATGCACTATCCTCCTGCCTCCACGTCCAGAGTGCTAGAACAAGAAGTATTTCCTACTGTGCTCAGATGGCACTATATTCTTTATAATTTTGTTCCTATACATTTGCTTAATTTGCCTTTTTGCCTAATCAATATTAGCTTCTTAAGAAAAACCATGATTTCCTTTTACACTTTAAATCCTATGAAATTGCTGATATTCAATCACTTTAACAACAACAAAAAAAGACAATTGTGTATGGTTCCAAATAGCAGAATATCTAATATCAAGTATATTCTTGAATTTTAGATTGATTTGACTCTTTACTCACATTTATTCTGCTATATAAAGTTTAGATTAAGTTTAATAACTTTATTTAAAACTGAAACTAGCATTTTTATTGCATTTCATTGAGTTTTAAATCAATATTAGAAAAATAGTCACTTTTATTATATCAAGTCAGCTTACCTAAGAGCATAGAATGGATGTCTTCATTTATTAAAATAATTATTTTTATGTTCTTTATTAAAATCCTAAAATTTTCCTCACCAAAGATGTGAATATCTTTTATCTAGTTAAAGTCAAGGTGCTTTTTAGTATTTATTGTTATTTTAAATAATATCATTTTAAATGTTATTCTGAGTAGGCCTCTGCTGAAATGAAAAAAATGAATTGATTTTTTCTAGATCAATCTATCTGAATATCTTGCTGAACTCTCTTATTACTTCAAATAATTTTCTATCACAGGTTTGTTGATTGTATTGGGTTTTCATGATAGATGATAGTATTATCTATAACTCGTGATGGTTCTATCTCTTGTTTTCATATTTGGACCATTTGCTTCCCTTCATACATTAATCAACATGATTTAGAAACGCAGGTGCTGACATAAGGCATTCTCGTATGTCTCAATTTCAAGGAAAAATTTTGTTTCTCCATCTAGAAGCCTTTGATGTTTAGAATTCTCTTTGTGCTTCCTTCTTCCTTAGAGTGACCTCAGGACATCCAACTCAGTTCCATTATTTTTATTCTTAAAAATAAAACCACAAGCAGTCGATATCTCTGCTGCAATGTGAAGTGAGTTGTTACTTGATCTCCTCTCATGTGTCCTTGCATTGTATGTTATGCAAAGCTGCAAATCCTTTCTGCAAAAGTAAGTAGATGAAATATCCTATCACTAACTTTTGACCACTCCTGGAAGACTGAAAGAAAACTGTCTTATTGAAGGGCTCTTGGATTTACAATGAGGCTCTATCCTTCCATATTTTTATCTAGTCTGTCAGAGGGCATATCTTATACATGTTAGGATTTGCACCTATACCACACATCACCCAACCAACATCACCCTCTACCAGATATGCAATGCTGTGCAGTGATTAGCTAGCTGCTCTTCCTCATGGCAGCCTCCACCCCACTTTCTACAGAACCCCCTATAATTGATAATGATGACATTCCTGTTGCCTGTTTCTTGTTCTGTGTGAGAGGGGCTCAAATGTTTCTAGACAAAGGCTCCTAGAAAGGCAGTTTGATTTGAATTGTGCTTCTACTAAATTTGAATTGTGCTTTTACTTTACTGGTAAAGTAAAATCCAGACTATACAGTTATGCCAATCAGTCATTTTTGTTCACAATTAGAAAGGTTTTCCCAATTGCTGTTGAAGAAAACAGTTGTCTTCTAAAATAAAGACTTGAGGCCTGACTTTGGCAGGACATTCTAAGAGTTTCATGGAAGAATCTGTTACAAAAGTGCAGGGCTTCATGGAAACAATATAAATTGATTGATGTCTGGTAAGTTAATACCTGGTTTGTTATATAATGGACACTGATTAACTTTCCCTTTATTTTAGTCCATGGGCACTAACAAGGAAGGGGATAAAAAAAGAGCAATTCCCATTCATTCATATTATGTTCACATAACTCTATGCTTTCAAAAGAGGAAGATATAGATTGTCAAAGTCACATGAGATGATATTGGGTCAGGGAGTTTTTGTGGAAAAGCCAAATTAGAAAGCCAACCTTATTTGAGGCCCTCGTGTGCTTCCTTTAAGCAGAAAGCCACAGACCATTTTGTGCCAAAACTTGTGGGCCAGTGCTCTCCCAGAGGGACTTTCTGATAAATGTGGAGGTCACAAGGGATGAGGTGGACAGTGATGATTATTAACTCTCAGTAGGATGATGGGTGACTCTGATGGGCATCTTAAAACCTGCTAACTATGGGCATTTAAACAAGTTTTAACAGTGCCAGATCGGAGAAGAACTTCATCTAATAACTAATTTGGATCAATAATGAATATTTCTCCAGAACAGAAAGCACATGTTCTAGGTGGGGTCACTGGTAAATTCTACCAGACGTTCAAGGCAGAGCTTCTACCAGCTCTCAGCAATATTCTCCAGAAATTAGAAACAGTGAAAACATCTTTGAGCCAAGAATTATGCCAGTGCTGAACCAGAGACACATATCACAAGAAACAACAGCTCAGTCTTTGTCATGAATACAGACATAAAATTCCATAGGAAAATTGAATAACCTGAAAATAACTATATACTACAAAAGTGGAATTTAGCTCATATACTGAAGGCTGCTATAGCATTAAAAATGAATTCTCATAACCCATCACATCACCAGGTTAAAGCAGAAAGTAACGCTATCATGCTAATAGGGACAGGAAAACAGATTTCAAAACCCTCAGAACACTAGAAATAGAAAGGTGCTTCCCCAACTCAATAAAGAACATGTGCAAAATCAAAACAAAAGAACCTCATACGTCACCTGTTCAAAAACAAGGCACAGTTGTCATTTGTCCCCTCTCCTTTTCAACATTATGGTGGAAGTCAGAGCTAATGCAAAACATTAAAAGATGGAAAGAAGGGCTGGTGGCTTTGTTCAATAATCCTAGTTGCTCTGGAAGCTGTTGCAGGAAGGCTCTTGGCTTAAAGAGTGAATTCAAGGCAAGCCTGGGCAAGTTGATGAGGCCCTATCTCACAATAAAAATCACAAAAGACAGGGGTACAGTTTAGTTGGAGGGCCTAGGATATATGAGGCCCTGTATTCAGTTCCCAGTACCCAATAAATAAGTACATAGATTGATTAAAAGTCATAAATATTGGAAAGAAAGAAAGATGTCTGTGTTTGTTAATATCATGATTATTTAAAATTTACATAGAAAATAATTTACATGGAAAACAGAAAATATAAATAAGGAAACAACTAAACTTGGAGTTAATAAATAATTACAGCAAAGTTACAGAATACATATTTAATATGCGAAGTCAATTGCTTTCTTTTTTTCCCTCCATTTTTAAACTTAAGTTAGAAACAAGATTGTTTTGCATGTCAATCCCAGTTCTCTCTCCCTCCCCTTCTCCCCAGGGAGAGTGAGGTCTTCCATGGGCAGTCTTCAGAGTCTGTCATACCCTTTGGGATAGGGCCTAGCCCCCACTCCCTGTGTTTCTAGGATCTAGGCTCAGAGAGTATTCTTCTATGTGAAATGGGCTCTCAATGTACATTCTTATGCTAGGGATAAGTACTGATCTACAAGAGCCCCATAGATTCCTGAGGTCTCCTCACTGACATCCACATTCATGAGTATGGATCAGTTCCATGCTGGTTTCCCAGTGATCAGTCTGGGGACCTAGAGCTCCCACTTGTTCAAGTCAGCTGTTTCTGTGGGTTTCTCCAGCCTGGTCTTGACCCCTTTGCTCATCACTCCTCCTTCTCTGCAACTGGATCCCAGTTCAGTTCAGTGTTTAGCTGTGGGTGTCTGCTTCTACTTACATCAGTTGCTGGATAAAGGCTCTAGGAAGGCATATAAGTTAATCATTAATCTCATTATCAGGGGAGGGCACTTAAGGTAGCCTCTCCCTCATTGCTTAGATGGTTAGTTGAGGTCATCCTTGTAGATCTCTGGACATTTCCCTAGTGCCAGATTTCTCTTTAAACCTATACTGGTTCCCTCTCCAATGGTACCTTTTATTTTGCTCTTCTCTATTCTTCCCCCTACATAACCTTCCTGCTCCTTTATGTCCTCCTCACTCCTCCTCTTCTCCCCTTCTCATTCTCCTAGCTCCCTCTCTCCTCTCCCCATGCTCCCAATTTTCTCAGGAGATCTTGCTCCTTTCCCCTTCTCCAGGGGACCATGTATGTCTCTCTTAGAGTCCTCCAAGATGCCCAACTTCTCTAGTGTGGATTTTAGGCTGGCAATACTTTGCTGTATGTGTAAAATCCATATATGAGTGAGTGCATACCATGTTTGTCCTTTTGTGACTGGGTGACCTTGCTCAGAATGGTTTCTTCTAGTTCCATCCATTTGCCTGCAAATTTCAAGATTCCATTGTTTTTTTTCCCACTGAGTAGTACTCCATTGTGTAAATGTACCACATTTTCTCTATCCATTCTTCAGTTGAGGAGCATCTAGGTTGCTTCCAGGTTCTGGGTATTACAAACAATGCTGCTATGAACATAGCTGAACAGGTGTCTTTGTTGTATTATTGTGCTTCTTTTGGGTACATGCCTAAGAGTGGGATTGCTGATCTTGTGGTAGACTGATTCCCAATTTCCTAAGGAGTTGCCATACTGATTTCCAAAGTGGCTGTACAAGTTTGCACCCCCACCAGCAGTGGAGGAGTGTTCTCCTTTCTCCATATCCTTTCCAGCATAAGTTACCATTGGGGTTTTTGATTTTAGCCATTCTGACAAGAGTAAGATGGTATCTCAGAGTTATTTAGATTTGCATTTCCCTGATTGCTAAGACTGTTGAGCACTTTCTTATGTGTCTTTCAGCCATTTGAGATTCCTCTGTTGAGAATTCTCTATTTAGTTCTGTACCCCACTTTTTAATTGGATTATTTGGTGTTTTGGAAACTAGCTTCTTGAGTTCTTTGTAAATTTTGAGATCAGCCCTCTATTGGATATGGGGTTGGTGAATATCTTTTCCCATTCTGTGGGCTGCCATTTTGTCTTGTTGACTGTGTCCTTTGCTTTACAGAAGCTTCTCATTTTCAAGGGGTCCCATTTGTTAATTGTCAATCTCAGTGTCTGTGCTACTAGTGTTATATTCAGGAAGCAGTCTCCTGTGCCAATTTGTTCAAGGGTACCTCCATTTTCTCTTCTAATAGGTTCAGTGTGGCTGGATTTATGTTGAGGTCTTTGATCCATTTGGACTTAAGTTTTATGCATGGTGTTAGACATGGATCTATCTGCAATCTTCTACATGCCAGCATCCAGTTATGCCAGCACCATTTGTTGAAGATGATCTCCTTATTCCATTGTATATCTTTAGCTTTTTTTGTCAAAAATCAAGTGTTCATAGATATGTGGTATCAGTGTTCTCAGTTCCATTCCATTGGTCTACCTACCTATTTGTGTGCCAATACTAAGCTGTTTTCAGGACTATAGCTCTATAATAGAGCTTGAAATCAGGGATGCTGATGCCTCCAGAAGTTCCCCTATTGTACAGGATTGTTTTGGCTATCCTGAGTCTTTTGTTTCTCTATATAAAGTTGAGTATTGTTCTTTCAAGGGCTGTGAATAATTGTGCTGGGATTTTGATGGGGATTGCACTGAATCTGTAGATTGCTTTTGGCAAGATTGCCATTTTTACTATGTTGATTCTACCTATCCAAGAGCATGGGAGATCTTTCCATTTTCTGGTATCTTCTTTAATTTCTTTCTTTAAAGACTCAAAGTTCTTGCTATACAGGTCTTTCACTTGTTTGGTTAGTGTTACCCCAAGATATTTTATGTTGTTTATGGCTATTGTAAAGGATGATGTTTCTCTGATTTCTTTCTCAGCCCTCTGATTGTCTGTATATAGTAGGGCTACGGATTTTTTTGAGTTAATCTTGTGTCCTGTCACTTTGCTGAATATATTTACCAGCTGTAGGAGCTCCCTAGTAGAGTTTTTCAGTTCACTTACGTAAACTCTCATATCGTCTGCAAACAGTGAAAGTTTGACTTCTTCCTTTCCAATTTATATCTCCTTGATATCCTTTTGTTGTCTTATTGCTCTAGCTAGCACTTCAAGCACAATATTGAAGAGATATAAAGTGGACAGCCTTGTCTTATTCCTGATTTTAGAGGAATCATGTTGAGTTTCTCTCCATTTAGTTTGATGTTGGCTGTCGGCTTGCTGTATATTGTTTTTATTATGTTCAGGTATGTTCCTGTTATCCCTGATCTCTCCAGGACCTTTATCATGAAGGGGTATTGGGTTTTTACAAAGGCTTTTTCAGCAAGTGAGATGATCATGTAGTTTTTTCTTTTTCAGTTTGCTTATATGGTGGGTTACATTGATGGATTTTCATATGTTGAACCAAGTCAATTGCTTTCTTATGTAGTAGCACTGAAAGAGTGGAATTTGACATCAAGTACATTACCATTTATATTAGCAGCCCCCCTAGAACTCACTTTGTAGACCAGGCTGGCCTTGAACTCACAGAGATCCATCTGCCTGTGTCTCCCAAGTGTTGGGATTAAAGGTATGCAGCACCACTCTCAGGCTAATACCTGGATATTAAAGTGGCAAAATATGTACAAGATCTATATGAGAAAAACTATGAAACTTGATGAAAGGAATCTAAGAACAACTGAATAAGTTGAGAGATATTCTATGTTCATGATAGGAAAATATGAGTTTTTCCCCTAAATTTTTTCATAGTTTCATTACATTATCATTCAAAATCTTGGGACAGTAACACTGCAAATCCCTCAAACTGATTCTAAAATTCAGATAATGGTGCAAAAGTCTTAAAATATACAATAACTCCAAACTGACAGAAAAACATAGCTGGAGGACTGATAATACCCAAGCTTAAGCTTTGTCACATGAATCAACTCTAAATTGATCATAGACCTAAGTATAGAATACTAAACTATGTAACTCATACAGAATTGGAATAAATCTAGAATGCTTTGGTATAGTGGCAACATTTTGTCTGTAACAGTAATGACAACATCCAAGAAAGAAGAGATTGATAAACTGAAAAAGAAAAATCTGTTCTGCAAAAGTCATTGTCAAGAGACTTAAAGATAATGCATAGACTGGAAAAATAATTGGAAAATGATAAACCTGATAAAGGGCCATTTTTCAAGATACACATAGAACTGGGAATATTCAACAGCAAGAAAAAAATAAACAAGTGAAAATGGCAAGAATAGCCTCATCAAAGAAGACAGAAAGATGGCAAATGAGCTTATGAGAACCCAGTTGCTTCATCTTGAGTGCTGGGTATTCCAAGTTTCAAGATGGTCACTGCCACTGCCTCAGTCAGGCCTCAACCTTTTAGAGCCCACAGGAATATTTGTCTACAATATGGAGTCCTTCCTACTAGAGGCTGCAGAGGATCTTCTTTCTAAAAATACAGATGAGAGTTTTAAGGAACCAAGATTTATGCTTTAAAATTCTACAAAGAACATATCAGTGTGAGCTCAGGGTTAGCTTAATAATAACAGGCAGTTACATAAGCAAGTATGTATGTCTGTGTGTATATAGTGCTTAGTACACATACATTTCCTTGCTACCAAGGCAGAGAGGGTCTAAAAGTAACTTCACTCACTATTAATGAGCACACTTAGCGCTTAGGTATTTGTTTCTAATATTTTATCCAATAAAACGGATAATATATTAGATACTCTGGGAGAAATGGCTGATTGTAATAGTAGTTCAGAAAACAAAAGAAGATAATTCTGAAGCAAACTGGAGACCTAGAAATGAAGGAAAGCATTTTTGTAGCCACAGCTCTGGAAAATGGATCCAGTTTACAGAGCTCCCAATCATGAAAACTGTAATAACTGGAGCAACAAAGTGGGATGTGTGGGATGTAATCCGAAGCACAACCATATGAAAAAAATGAGTAAGTGGAGAATAATACACACCAGCTATGCGGAATATATTCAAGACCTTCAAGAGCTACAAGCATAGCTCTGCATTCTTGAAGTCTTAGTCTCAAGTTATTCCCCAAAGGGTGTATAAAGAAAGGGGAAACTAATGCCAGAGTCAAGTACTGTGTCACCTCAATGACTGATGTAGGTCAGCATCAGTAGTTGAAAGGGCACACTGATAGTGTGCATTCCTGTTGTCTGTCAGTGATTAAAATAGTGGCCATCTCCACAACTGGATTCCAGGAGTATGGTTCAGTGCTTAGCTGTGGATGCCTGTTTCTGCTTCAAACAGCTACTGGATGAAGGCTCATGTTTATTTTTTTGCAACTGGGTTACCTCACTCAGGATGGTTTCTTCTAGTTCCATCCATTTGCCTGCAAATTTCATGATTCCATTGTGTTTTTTTCTGCTGAGTAGTACTCCATTGTGTAAATGTACCACATTCTTCAATTGAGGGGCATCTAAGTTGCTTCCAGGTTCTGGCTATTACAAATAATGCTGCTGTGAACATAGTTGAACATATGTCCTTATTGTATGGAATCAAGGTGTGGAGAGGGAGGAGGGATGAGCAAAGGATCCAAGGAAACCCAAAGAAACAGTTGACCTGACTAGTGAGAACATGGAGACCATAGTCATAAAGCTGGGGAAACAGCATTGGACCTAACCAAGCCTCTGAATGTGGGTGCCAGCTAGGAGGCCAAGACAGTCTATGGGACCTCTAACAGTGGAGCCAGTCTTTAACCCTAGAGCACAAATGGACTTTGGGAGCCCATTCCCTATGAAGGGATACTATTGCAGCACAGATACAGCAAGGAGGTATAAGTATAGGTGAGTATAATGAAAATGAATAGCTCCCTGACTTACTAGGTCAAAGAATGTCCATCTCAAGAGGAATCCAGGCATCTCTACCCTTTGAGTGCAGGTGTTCCTGAGTCTGTGACCAGTAATGGCATCTCTGCAGGAAAGCAGAAAGCTTAATGGAAGCCAAAAATGTCCCCTTATCTAATGACTTAACAGAGAATTGGTGACTTGAGCATGTGTCAAGTGCACATACACCTACATGCATGATCAAACCTAATTTTGAATTGTCACACTGTCTAGCTGTTTGCTGTCCTAGGGGACACATTTTATTTCTTTTAACAGATAGCACCAGAGTTCATCGGAGGAGGTGCTTGGCTTGACTGGGGCACAGCCCTGTGGCATCAGAGATTTTCCTTCCAAGTGCCTTGTCACCACTGGGGTTGGATGCCCACAACAGTTGTTTATACTTTTTTCCCTTTTAAATGTACAAAGTGACTTTCTCTCGCTGCCTACCACACATCCCCCACACTCAAGGTTCTGCTTTGGTCTGATTTTTCAAGGTCTTCTGGCATTACTGCAGAGTGAACTAAAAATCTCCTCAAATTGGATCCTTGACTAATTCCAGAGGGGAGAATCTCTTTGTAAATTCTGTTTGCTTATGGATTCTGTACAATGTTTGCAAATTCCACAGGGCTGGAAGGTCTCCAGACCTATTTAAATCCCTTTCTTAATTACCCAGTCCCATCAAAGATGTCACTGGTTTGAAACAAAAATCCAGAAGGATTGTTTTCTACAGTGTATAAAAGGCCAGGCTATTTATTTATTTATTTATTTATTTATTTATTTATTTATTTATTTATTTATTAAAGCACATGTTGCCTATTTGGCAATGTTACCTGGACACCAGGATGCATAGCTTCTAGCAATGAATGCTGTCCTTCAGTTTCCTATCCCAGAACTAGAGGACCCAGAGCCTAGCCCTGGCAGGTAGTCTGGTTTTCAACCAAGCATGTGGAAGATTTTGAATAAATTGGGAAAACACATTTTCGAGTTCTGCCACTCACCTGCAGTTTGGGTGCTCCCAGGAGCCATGGCAGAGCTATAACTACAAGAAGGTTGTAACAGCTGTCCCTCCCACATTCCAAAAGATCTCTTCATGTGGGGAACCTGCAGGTCTGCTGTCCCTATGGCTAGGTTTTTGTTGTTCTTGTTGTTGTTTGTTTGATGTTTCTCTTTCTTCCTTTTGGAGGTGGCAGATTGCTAAATATCAGGGCTGAGAGGCTTATTTAACTCATTCCCTGTTCTTTGGACTATGGGGAGTCTAGCTTTGGAATGAAAATCTCATGTTCTTGGATGCTCATCATGGGAAGGATGACTCTTGTTGACTCTTGGGGCTATTTCACTTCAAACATGATGCATGCCTAGAACATTTCTACCTAGGAATTTCTGCTTGCCTCTCTGGTGTAAATGATGATGCTATGCCTTGAAATAAAATCTTATTAAGGAATAAATAACTCCAGAAAGCATCACCTTCAGGATCCCACAGTCTGGGTATTTTCGCATCTGCATCCCCAGAGACTTCCATGTGTCCTGTACCCCACTCTGGAGGCATCTGTCAGCTGAAACACATACCACTGTCAGTTGACTTGGAAATGTGGAGTGTTGGTAGGCAGCAGGGGTCACCTACACCAAATTTTATAGTATTTTTGAGTGCAATTCTAGGGCCTCTTCCTGTTACATTCCTTTTTCTGATTTGGGCTTATGTATAGGAACTCTTCCACAGACATAATCTGAAGCTACAGAATTCTGAACCAACCAGAGAAACTGTCAACAGTAGGGACCATATCCTCTGGGAGGACAGGTTTAGAATTCAAGTTTTTCTCATCCCTCTCATTATAAAGCAGGACCAACCCCATCCATGTAGGTTTTTTTTCCCCCCAAAACTAGTGAGTTTTCAAAGCTATCAGAATATCAGATGCTAAACTTAAACAGCATGATACCACAATACTTTTTTTTGACAATCAAAATGGTTTATAAATGACTAGTGGTTGGATATTATATGCATGAGGCTACATGGTCCAAGCAGGTAAGTTACATCTTAGCAGGATGGATCTAAATAGGTAGGTGAGTTCCACCATTCTATTGAGAACAGGGCACAGTTTAGAATTTATGAATTTCTTATTCTTAGAATTTTATATTTAAAGTTAGACCTCATAGAACTCCAGGTACATGAAAATGTGGAACGGGTAACTATGAATAAAGGGGGTGTGGTGTGGTGTGCTGTATTAATGGGCCTCTTTGGTGTTTTCTGTCCACTAACAAAGAATAAGTCTTCATTCCCAGGACAGGCTTGTTCCTTCCTGAACTTGTACAGTTAGAGTGACCAACTCAACCTCATTGAAGCTTCTCCAGTTTGAAAACTGAATGCTCTCCTTCTAAAAACCACCCATTGCCCTAGTTCTGAGCTTCCTGGAGAGCATCAGTCATTCTGTCTACAAATAATGGCTATGTACTCTAGTGGGCACCCTAAATTCTCTTAAATAAAACATACCAAGATTCAGAATGACAAATTCCTTCTCTAAGAATTTCCAAAACCTCAAACTACCCCTGCATATGCTGGAAGATATTTTATGGTTGAAGTCCCTCTTGGTTGTGGTGACAAATCAACTTGGACCCCAGTGATGCTCACATGGAAGTCCCCGGTCCCTGGATCTTTTTGTCATTGGTATTCCATTGAACTCTGTCTAGGTCTGCTACATGAAAGGTACAGAGAGGCCTGTTTCAGGATGCCTGGCTCAGCTCCCTGGGTGGGTGGCATCACCAAACTTCCCAGGCCAGGGGCCGTGTCTATGCATTCTTGTTCAGTTGGGCTTGGAGGAGAGAACATCTTCAGCAAATGCAGGGTCAAAGAAGCCATCTTTGCAGCCACAGACACAGTGCAGTCAGAATGGAGTGAGCACTAGAGTTTTTGAGAAGGAAGGGCTCCTATCAGGTCTATAACACAAGAAGACTCCAGGAAGGCCAAAAGTTGAGTGTTGCTGTAAGGGTAACACTTGAACATGAGGCACAAGAAATGCTTGCTGTGAAGGACAAACCCACGCTATCTACCTGTGAATACGGGTGTACTTACTCTGTTCTTCCCTTTCTACCCTTGTATTTTGGAAGTGGAAGCCCACTGCACATGGAGTCATGGTGGACTATGCCCTCAAACTGACAGCCAACATAAATATTTCCTTCCTTAAGTTGCCTTTGTCAGGTGTTTTTATCAGACCAATAAGTCACTACTACAGGCATTTCACGAAAAGCAATCAGAAAGGTGAAGGTTTATGTATCACATCAGAACATTGATAGTGCTGGATAGAATGGATATTTCTCCCATTCTCTTTGCTGCTTAGCTACAGTTCTTTAAAATTCAGAGTCTCTTCCTAAGGATTTAATAGATTAGCACTCAGCCAGCAGATCATCTACTCTAATCAGTCAACCCACTAACACTCCTTGAGGGTCTGTATATGAAAAGCATCTCACTACTTGCTCTGAAGAATGCAAAATGAATACATGAATTCTGGTCAACCAAGTCCTCTTTAATAAGTGAAGGTAAACTGTGAAAGTGCTGAGCCTTTAGTATGATGTAAGCCCTCCGTATATGGTTCCTACGGATGCTTTGTATTGCTCCTCCAACCCAGTGCTCCCTGAGTGTTTCCTTTAAGGAAACTAAAGAGCTGGTCTCAATTTCCTCTTGGGGAAGATGGGGATGTGGTAGCCTTTGTTATCTAAATCTGTTGTGAGTCTATATAAGATCACTTATGGAACACTGCTTTGAACACTAGGAAACATGGAACAAAATTCAAAAAATGAGTATTTTTTTGTTGTTGAGAGGGACAAGAGCTTAATTCAAAATGAAGGGAGGAAACCAAGTGTTCTTGTTGTAGCTCCTGCTCTTGGGACAGGCCTGGGACAATGTCTTGGGTTCCATTTCTAAGGCTACAAGTCCAGGTGCCTGAGTGACTGATTATGCTATTTTAACTGTCAGTTTGATACAGCATAGAATCACCTGGAAGCAGGGTCCTCCTTTAACTTTTGTTTTTTAAATAAGATCTTACCATATGGCCCTAGCTGGCCTTGAACTCACTATGTAGACCAGGTTGGCCTTAAACTCACAGGAAATTGCCTGCCTCTGTCTCCTGGATAATGGGATTATAGGCATGTGCAGCTGAACCCAGCAGATAAGATGGTCTTAATGAGGAATTATCTACCTCAAATTGGCCTGTGAGCATGTATGAGAGGACTATCTTAATTGTTAATCAATATAGGGAAGTCTACCATGAGTTTGGACATCATCATCTCAGGGCCTGTGCCCTGGGCTGTCCTACAGTAGAAAAGGCTAGCTAAATACTGAGCAAGCAAACAAGGACAGCTAGCCCCTTTGCTCTTCACTCAATATGATGTGACCAAATGCCTGACTTCTTGCCTGTAGTTGGGTATTGTAAGCCAAAAATGGGCTGGAGAGATGGTTCAGCCATTAAAGGCTAGGCTCACAGCAAAAAATATAAGTAAGCCCAAAACACCTTTTCCTCCCTGTGGTGCTTTTCATCAAGGTGTTTGTCAAAGCAGCAGAAATGAAATGAAGACATTGCATATAGAAGAAATATAAAAAAATTGTCAGTTCCAGCTGACTTGTTCGGTTCATACTTGTTCGGGAGTGTGGATTGAGGAATGAAACAGGCTAGAGACAGAAGATAGAGTCGGAGGGCATCTCAGTGAATACTGGGATCTACCTTTAAACTTATTGCTCAAAATTCTTATGTACCCCAACCAAAAATGGAGAAAAGGCAAAAGTATTCTTTACCATGGTACAAGGAACAAGCAGACTTAATTACTTCCTTAATTCTCTAATCATTTAGTAAACACACTTAGATCAAATCTCTTGTTATCTGGCCTTGAGGTTTAAGACATCTAGTAAACTTAGATCAAGTATTCTGTTATCTAGGTAAGACGTCCTCACCTTAGGCTAAGAATCCTTCAGTAGCCACACCTTAGACCTTTAAGTCTTAGGCCTTTAACGTTGGAAGAGGAAGGATAGTTTTGAACTCTCTGACCTTAAGTCGATATGGAACAGAGCCACCTCTATGTACCCTGACAAAAGATGAGGCTGAAATTGGTCTCAATTTTTGCTTCCCAGCTTTAAGTTCATCCTCATGTTCTTTCACTCAACATTTCCTGGCAGAATCATGGAAGAAAGACTATCTTCAGGGTCTTCTGATTCTCCACACAATTTGACTCAAAGAATGCTCTCTTTAAGTTTCACTGTCTAGCAAAATGGGCAAATGCCAATGGCTAAGACACAACTGGCTCACCATCACCTCCAGAAGAGATTCAGGCCTCTGTCCTTGAATTGTAGTTGCTGCCTTCTAAGGACCATGGAGCTGGTTTTCTGGAGTAGTTATTACAAACCTCAACAGGAGACTTGGAAGGTTGTGATGGTTTGCTGAGCTTCTGATTGTATGGCAGTGGTTACGGAACGCTGAAGGTGTTATATAATGAGCTTCTGGTTCACTAATATGCATACATTTTATCATCTATCTAAGGGAATTCAAGTCCCTTATTAAAACAAAATGCAGACTCTCTACAGTTTTAGTCCTCATAGGAGACTGCCCAGGTAAGGAAAGGTATTTGGGCTACTTGTGGCTGCCTCTATTCCTCCTATGTTTTATCTGCCCTCTGGGTTTTCTCTCTTTAATTACAATGACACCATTGCATTGACTTCCTTATAAACGCTGTCCTAGCAGTGAACAAAAACATTCTAGAACTTTCCATTCACCCTGAAATACCAAAGTTTTGGATTTTGAGGACTAGAATTTTCTGAAAGACTCTATTTAGTAGGGTAGAGGAGACAACAGAAAATGTGAAATACAGAACACGGGTTTCCATTGGTCACAGTCTCTGTCTGCTCCTACCCATTCTGTGAATTTAGCTGGAGCCACAGCCAAGCCAAGCCATGTGCACTCCTGAGCCTCAAGTTCACATTCTAGTTTCCTGTTCCCATTAATAGTGCTTTGACAGTTTGTATACTTTTAGATATAAGTCAAAGACAACAAACTGAGAATAACCCTCCACAGAGCAGCTATTCTCCCTGAGAGGCAGATAGTATGCACACAGTTACCTAATGTGGTAACTGTGTGCATACACCACTCAGATACACTGTAGTAGTAAAAGGGGTCCACTGTCATGCTCATTCAAGACCATGCTCCCTGAGACCTGCTCTATCTGTATCTGCCAGTTCTCATATGGACTTACCCTGGCTAAACCTTACTTAGAACCAGAATGCCATCCAAGGTCCTTCTTGATCAATTCTTCCCCAGTCTATTTCTGCTTCCATGGCTATCAGACCTTCACTGAGGTCTGAAGACCCCCCCCCAATAGTTCACTGAGTATCTCCCTAGTAGTTCTAATCCTACCCTGATAGATGGCTCTCATCAGACTGTCATGGTCAGGAACCTGGGACAGGTGAGAGTAACCCAAATGATTCTTGATCCATGTGTTCCAGTCTTTCACATTAGACACTTTCTGTCTCTGAGTGGCCTTAGTGGTCCACACTGCTGGGTTAGCTGGCCAACTGGGATTTTGCTTCTTCTCATAGAGATTGTTTCTCTTTGTTCTATGGCAGCTACTTCACTTGAGGGACATTAATACTTAGCTGAATCAGGCTGGGTCCCTGACCTCAAGAACACAGCCAAGACAGCTCATGTGGGTCTGTCCACATTATATTATTTATGCCTGTCGGTTACTTGTTGGCAACTTAAAAGGACAGGAGCTCTGACAGTATTAAAATAAATAAGCACAAAATCAAAACACAACGTCCTGTTTAGGAAACCTTGAAAAAGGGAGAGCTGTGGTCACAACCCAGTCAACAATAGGTTTGTTGTTTGAAAAGGCAAAATAAAATTCCACCTGTGTCCACAGCTGTGGCAGAGATGGAATACACAGACAAAGCATGCACACAGACACCCGTCAACACAGCAACTCTCAGTGATGGGGAGAGTTCACTTTCCACAAACCTATTTAGAATTTTATAACCAGATGACTTAAAATACCTTCAATATTGACACAGAAGTATTTTCTTATTGTACAATTTGTCATGAAACTAGATGTGCCCTCTGGGTGAACAGTCTGGCTCAGTTAAAAAAACTCATAATCAGCTGTGTGTTGGTGTTTGAACAAGGCCATCTTTAAGAAGAGAGACCTGATATGTAGTTTACTGTTTGCTGTATGTGCCATTGTGATGTCACTGAATAAATACATGGGTGACTCCATGGACAGTATGGGATGGGTTCTGGCATCCTTTTTATTTTAATTTTCCCAGTCTTTACTGTTTTCTACACTTTGGAGTAGGCAAGGACATCTCTTGGAGTGAAAATATTCACTTATATCAGGCACTTCTTATCAGACTAAATTCATGTCCTTTCCTTACAGCTCATATTTCCTAATGTGTTTTGTAAATAATATGTGCTATAGTTTTTATTGGAGCATCCTCAAAACACCCACTGTTAAAGGTTTGCTTCTCAGGGTACTGCTATAGGAAGTTGGTGGAACCTCAAGGAGGTGGGGCCCAGTGGAAGGTAGTTAGAACACTGGGGGTGTGCTTTTGAAGGGGATAGTGAACCCTCTTTTCTTCTTTTTGGTTTCTGTGGTTATGAGGCAAGCAGCCTTCTCTGTCATGTGTTTCCACCATAATGTAATTTTGTTTGTTATTAGACCCAAACCAATGTGGCCAAGTGACCATGGACTAAGACCTCTGTAAACTGTGACCCAAAATAAACCACAAGTCTTTTAAATTATTCATCCTGTATTTTGTTACAATTTGAAGAGCTAGCACAATATGCCTTGTTCCCTAGTGTAAACACCCATGGACAGCATGAACAAATTGTTATAGCAATGACAAGGCCTATAACGACAGAAGGAATGCTTTTTCTTTTACTCAAATATCCAATGTTGCTTCTCTACCATGAGAAACTGCTTCACACTCAAGATGTCTGAGCCAATCAAGTTTGAGGTCAGCTCTTCACTTACCTCTCCAGTCCAGTAATAAGGAGACAAGATTGCTGTTGGAGCTATACACTGTTTCTAGGATTTAATAAATGTCATCATTCTTACTATAGAGAAACACAAGCAGTGCTTAAAATACGCCTCCAATTTCATGCAGGTCATGGATGCTCCCTCTCACTACACTTCATTCTTGAGACTTAATCAAGAACATATATTCTAAAATGACCATAAAAGACCCTTTCTCTATATCTGCTGCCTTTTGAACATGTCCCTAAAAGTTCCTATTGTTGGAAAGATAATCTCTGATTTCATGTGTTAGTGGTATTTGGAAGTGTGGCCTCTGGGGGATAGTAGAATTGGATGAGGCCACATGGGCAGCATCGTAGTAACTATGGATTTTCTGAGATAGACCTGGAGAGATGGCTCTCAGCTGTTTAGAGCCCATACTGCTCATCCAGAGGCTCTGAGTTCAATTCTTAGCTCCCATGCCTGGCACCTTTCAAATCCTGTAACTACAGCTCAATCTTTTGGTCTCCTTACTAGGCATACACTCATGTTTAGATACCTACACTCAGATTTTCATGCACTCACGGGTGTACATGTGTGACACACATATACACACACAGAGAGATAATTAAAAACAATGTATTTTTCCCTTGTGAAAGATTCATGTTATTATTTTATGTGCATGAGTGCTTTGGCAGCATTTATGTATGTGTATCGTGTACATGCCTGGTGCTTGTGGAGGTCAGAAGATGTTAGGACTCCTAGGACTGGAGTTACATATAGCTGTGAACCACCAAGTGTTCTGGGAATCAACCCTGAGTCCCACACAAGAGCAATAAGTAGTCTTTCACTACTGAGCTATCCTCTCCAGTCCAATAGTTTTTGAGCTAGTATCCTTGCTGTGTCATGCCATGTGGTACTGACTCTAGGAGGGCTCTAGCTAGATGTTAAAGACTTCTGGACTCCCAGACTCCATAACTACAGGATAAATACAGTTTTCTACATATATTACCTGGTCTATGCTATTCTGTTACAGCAACAGAAAATGGGTTAAGAAAATACCCAGAAGTTCCCACAGCTAAGCTGGTAATTCCCCAGGAGATTTCCCCCTAAGAAATACAAGAGCTCTGTAAGTGAAAACATTCTTTATCAGATTTATTCAGACCAAGCCTGTGGGATCCCACAAAGAAGACCATTTCCTTCTTCTTATAAACCCCAACATTATGCTCTGCACAAGCGTGTCTGTACACAGAAGTCTCTGCCTTCCCTTAGGATTCTGTAAATTGTCCACATAATTAGCATGGGCCAGGGTTGCCATGTTTCTGAGTTTCTAGTTTCACGGGGGTGAGTGATTAATGAGCAGACACACATGGAAGTGTCAGGCATGGTGGTGGGAATGCAGAGAGCCAGGAGGGGCTCTGGGAGATAAAGTCCTTGGACGCAAAGGGCTGTGAAGAACAAAATCGTCTTATTAAAAATGCATGCCTTTGAGGAAGAAACCTTTAAGTGACCTCATTTTTGTTCTATCCTAAAAGATTTCCTTCTCCAGCTGGCCTCCAGTGAGTGGATTAGGTCACTTTCTCTTTTCTCTTCCAAGCATCTTATTTCTTTTAATTTCTGCTGAAATCATCATCACCCTTGGTGTGTGCCATCTTTCCAGAGAAATGAACTTTTCAGTCTTCAACCAAGGCCTCCACAGAGAGAACATGGTGTCAGTTTTGCCCTAATGTCGCTGCTTGCTTTAGGACCAGGTGGGACAAATGCCATTGCATTGATCTTTTGGGGATCTGGACTTGTTTTTGATTAGTCATTGCTAGTATTTGGTTTTATAGGGTTCTCAACTTTTTTTCTTCCATTTCCCTTTTTTACTTATTTAAAGTGTTTATGGGAACTTCCCAGAGAGGCTCATGGTAAGGGAAGGTTTGTCTGGTTGGATCAGTCCAGATCAAGTGTCTTCTGCATCATCAGACATCATCAGGCACAGAGCCCAAGGCCAGGGACCAAGCAATGATTCTCCATGTCAGGAACATAGTGCTGACATCCACTTTTAGAGGCATCACAGAAATAATGGCAAGGTGCCATGAAATCTTGCCATTCAGGACCTAGTGAAGGAGGGCTAAGGATGCTTCTTGGAGGAAGTGATGATGTGATGTTGAAAGAAAAGTGTCAGGGAAGTATTGGAGGGAAAGCAGGCAAGCACAGAAGAGCATTTATGCTGGAGGAAGTTAGTGGCAGGAGATGATTCAAGGGTCATGAAAAGAATTGAATGGTGAAGATGGGATGAATAATAGGATTAACCTGAAGAAGGCTTGTACACCCATGTTGGGTGCCAAGTGAAGGAGAAGGCTTATAGATTCAAGATACCTTTATTCAGATAAATACCAGCCAAACGCAAGCCAGAGCAGCGAGGCCAGGGAGTAGGGGCAGAAGAAGAGAGTGTTCCATGTGCTCGAGGTCTTTAAGAGCCCATGCTCTGACCTCTGACCTTGACAGGCGTGGTCAAGCACACTTGTAGCCAGCCCCTAGGAGGCGTGGTTATGGTGTCTCCCTACAGTAACCAGATAGGGAAAATGATACACATGAGACCTGAGACTCTGGTTATTTTTGGTGAGTGGACAATGGTGATCTCCATGCCAAGTGGAAAGGGAAAAATTGGAGAACTGAACTGAATTGTACTTCAGTGTTCTCAGGAGATTTCTTCAAGGACTCCCAAATGTACGAAAACCCTGGGATGCTCACATCTCTTCTATAGAATTGTACAGTGTAAGACTTACCTTCTGCATAGTTTAAACTATCTCTAGAGACTTAGCATACCTAATGTGATGTAAATGTATGCAAATGGCTGTTATGTGGACCTGTTAGGGAATGACAAGAAACTGTTTATGTTCAGTTCTCAAGTCCTTTCTCTCTAAAATATTTTCTACCCTTAGACACAATCCCATGGGTATGAGAGCCCCCTCTGCTTGTTTTCAGGTTGGTTAGTAGGTACATAGCAGCTCATTATAATACACTTTATTTTTTTGTATATGAAAATATTTTTTATTGATGGTTTCAAAAGAAAATCCAATAAACCTAAAGTGAAAAGAGGAGAGTGGCAGAGATGTGGACCTAGAACGTTAGAAAAATACTAAATAAAATATCATATGTCTTGTGAATAAGATTTTAATAATATACATAGTAATTATATGTGTCTACATAATCAAGTCTTAGCCAACTTGAAATAGTGCAGTGATTGTTTTTGCCATGCAGCTTGGGTGGCACAATACTGCAGCTCTCGTCTTTAGGATTGAGGGTAGTCTAAACTATTGCTCACAAATGATAAACAAGGACTTTTATCCCCTGAGTATTGATCTGTTAAGCCATGGATGAACCCAGACTAAACCCACTATGCAGAGGTGAGAGACAATAAAACAGCTGTTCTCACTGAAATCATTTCAAAGTAATCTTAAAAACCAATAGGGAAAACACAATTGTTTTGTAACCTATGAAATATCTTTAAGATATAAATACTAGATTTAAATGTACATAAAAAATGAGAAACATAATACTAGAACTAGTACTAACTTAGCACACTATAACTTATAGCAGTCAAAAAATATTGGGAATTTAGGAATCTTGTGTCTAAAAGCTTTTGAAGAGTAGTATGAATAGTGTCTGCTTACTTCTTCGGACAGAAACTCCCTTATCGAGATGGTATCTTCTCTTTGCCTGGCAGATCCTCACACACTTTTTCAGTTTGTATCAGTTTTTAGTATGATAGTCTTTGTATTTTCAATGTCACAAAAACTCCAAGTTTCCTTAAAATTCATTTTTGCTGATGTCACATTCTCTGGACACCTTCATCCTTTCCTTGTAGCCATTTCCTGGTTCTAATATACAATCCACCTTCCCAGTTCCTCTTGCAGCTTTCTTGGGGGGGGGGCTTTTAATGGGGGTGATTCTCACATCCTTGTAGTCAGCTATTTCTTTTATAACTCAGATCACTGCCTTTCATTTTTGAATTGCATTTCTACATGGCACATTAATTTTTTTTATTATTTTATTAGTTCTAGTTAGGGAACAAGCTTATTTCAAGTCCCTTCTCCCTCTCCCTCCCCTCACCCCCAACCCTTCTCCCCCACCCCCAGTCTACCCCCTACCCCATCCACCCACCACTCCCCAGGCAGGGTAGGGCCCTCAACTGGGGCTCTGCAAAGTCCACCAAGTCTTCCAATGCTGGTCCTGGGCCCTTGGCACATTAATTTTTTGTGTGTCTTTGTTATGCTTTCATTTTTGTTAGGAGATTTCTTCCCCCAGCCCTTTGCTTAAAGTAATAACAACATAACAGCAACAAAAACCCCAATAGGTTCTTGCTATATAATTCAGGACAGTTTAAAGCTCATAATCTGATCCAGGCCCTCTTCAAACTTGCAGGCCCCCTGCCTCTGTTTCTTGTGTGAAGAGATTACAGATGTGTAGCATTAAACTAAGCCAGCTTCCTGATGTTTCTGTTTCATTTTTGACACAAAGTCTTGTGCAGTGCAGCCTAGTTTGAAGTCATATTGTTTGTGTCTAAGGCTAGCCTTGAACACCTGATCCTTCTACCTCTACCTCCCGAGTCCTGGGCTTACAAACAAGGGCCACCAAGCCTTGTTGCAGAATATTTGTTTAACTAGGTAAAGATGTTTTTTATCTGTTTAATTATGTAAAGATATATCGTGTTTTTTTTTTTTAAACCTTGCCTGCCTAAGGCACCTGATTGGACTAATAAAAAGCTGAACAGCCAATAGCAAGAGAGGAAGTATAGGTGGAAATTACAAGCAGGGAAATTAAGTAGGGGGGAGGAATTTGGGCTCTAGGAAGAAAGAAAAGGAGGCACCAGGGAGAGGCTAGGTGCCAGCTATCCATACATGGAAGGAGGAAAGTAGGACATACAGAATGATAGAAAGACAAAAAGTCCCGAGGCAAAACATAGATGAATAGTAACAGGTGAAATTAAGTTAAAAGAGCTAATGGGACAAGCCTCAGAAGCTAAGGCAGAGCATTCATAATTAATAATAAGGCTTCATGTCTTTATTTGAGAGCTGGTTGGTGGTCCAAAGAAAATGTCAATTACAATGCCTGGCTTGAATTCTTCTGAATATTCAGTTTTACAAAAGGTCATTGGAAGCCAAGGAACCACTTTGGTGTCTGCACACGAAGGGAATGCACGCACAGTGACCAGTCCCTGATGGACACTGAAGGAGTAACATGGTCCCTGCTCACTATGCAATCTGCTATTTATGTAGCAATTTGTGTCCTGAATATCAACCTGCGGGCATTGTACTTAAAGCAATTGCTCACAGATAATTCACCCCGGTAACTGAGATTGGAATTCAGCTGTTGGGGGAATGGAACTACTTAACTGACTGTAGTAACAGAAATTCAAGATTATGGGAATCTTGCAAAGTGCAGGCTACTTGTATCTGCTCTTGAGTCAGCAAAACAAAAAACAAATGGCAAAAAAAAACCCCCTCTCCATTGGAGAAGGCAGAACAGGTCTCCAAGGGAAGCAATGGGAAATGGTGTCCAGGATTCCCAGGAGTGAGCTGCAACATTGGAAGGAATGCCAGGTGTCTGTTTAGAAAAGGCAGGAAGTGGAGCTCCGGCCAGGCAGAGACAATGGGGGGCTGGCTGAAGGAAGCAACTCCCAAGGTAAAATTACCATGTAACCGAGACAGCTACTTTTCCTTTTCTTTCTTTTGAATCAGGATCTGGCTTTGTAGCTCAGGGCAGACTTGAACTCATGATCTTCCTTACAGAGAGATGGGGAAACCTCTCTTCTGAGCACTGGTAGGTTCTACAAAAGCATTCTTTCAGTTGGTGTCAGTGCTAACAATACCTTCTTCAAGCTCCTGTAAGCTTGCCTGCTGATGTCCTTTTTCTGGGGACAGGTACAAAGGAGGAGGGTGGGACCATCTGACTCCTTAACTGGCAGCTGTTGGATTTTCCTTTGCTACTCTGCTGCCTTGAGCAATAGGGCTGTTAGTCAAAGAGCCTGACTACCCTATGCTAAGCAGCCATTTTGAACATTCTACAGACCCCTTGTGAAAAATCACACAATGACTGTAAATGACAATAAAGCTAATTGCTTTAGCCCTTGAAGAGAAGGTTCACCCTCAGCTGGAACCATTTCAAAGAAGCTGTACCAAGCATTCGATAAGTCCCAGTGAGTTCTAGATAACCCCCAAACCATTTCCACTATGGGCAGAGGGAGAACTCTTCCTCAGAGGCTTAGCAGAGGGATAAGTAGCTGGAACTGGTGCTGAGAAGGGGAGACTGAGATGTTTATGTCGGCCCAAACACAAGCCTTCATCTGCTTGTGAGGTTTGCTGTATTTGGTGCAGACACGTCTCTGGCTACAGAACAAGGCTCCCTTGCTGAGCCGGTCTGGAGATTCCCTCCTGTGTTTGCTGCACTTCATACTGCAACAGTAGATCCAATAAAATGCTTCTCTTGAGTGGTGCTCCCTTACCTACTTTTATTAGCAGAAGAGACGCTGATAAGCATGCAGAAGGAAGCATCAGGGGCAGCAGAGTGGCAGTGACAGCTGAGCAGTTGGGAGACCAAGCCACATCGTCAGCAAGGCAGCCAGCTGCTCGACAGCTGACGTAGAAACAGTTGAACAGTTTGAGAAGACAGCCCGGGTGAAACACAGAAAAGGATGAATGTACAGATGAATATAAGGGATGACAGACAGCTGAGGCTGAAGAAGGGTGAAAAGCTACATAAACACCAGAGATGAGAAACTGCAGCCTCTATTTACTCCAGGGCAGTGGTTCTCAGCCTTCCTACTGCTGTGACCCTTTAATACAGTTCTTCATGTTATGATAACCCCCAACCATAAAACTATTTTCATTGCTACTTCATAATTGTAATTCTGCTACCATTATGAATTGTAATGTTAATATCTGTGTTTTCTGATGGTCTTAGGACGACCCCTGTGAAAGGGGTCATTAACCCCCCCAATGGGTCACCACCCATAGGTTGAGAAGCACTGTTCTAGAGTTAAGCATTCAGGGCCAAGGGTCTCAGACACTCCAGACCTAGGAACTGTGATACTGCCTTCTTTCAGGGGCTAAGCATCCCAATATCTAGGCCTGTCTGGAATCTGCCATGATGGCTGTTTGCTATTAGCTAAGAACTGAGGCTCACCTTTGTAGAGCCAAGGGTCCCACTAGACAACAGCTACAACACTAGAGGGTGCCACTTGCTGCTGCACTCACCTGCCTTCAGCCATAATTTGCTGAGGACAGTGCTGACGAGTACAGAACCTGCTGAGCATTTGTACTTTAGGACTTCTTGTCTGCCTACAGTTTCTATTCAGGTAGCAAAAGACTCCAGACAGACAGCTGGTAATCCTCCTGCCTCAGCCTCCCAAGATTACAAGTGTACACCACCATGATCAGCAAGGCCAGCTACTATTGCTTAAACATTTTTGCTGGACTGGCCATTTGACCATCAGTTGTTGCAAGGAGAATTCATTCTATTCTCTTGCTTCTGAATGCCATTTGTATCTGTTCTTATGCTTTAAAAATAATAAATTACTAAAAGCATAGCATCATCAAACAGTTGTAGTTGAATGAATGACTGCTTTTAGGTATTTTCACTTTTGCATATTAACATTGTTCAGAGACCGGCAAGATGGCTCAGTAGGAAAATGCACTTGCCACCAAACTTGACAACTTGAGTTCAATCTCCAGTAACCCCCATAAGGTGGAGAGAACTGTCTCCCACAAGTTATACTCTGACCTCCTCACACATGTGTACCTCCCACAAATGCATGCAATTTAAAATGTTTCCAAAAGACAGTGTGCATGAAAATACCATGCTTAAGGAAAGAGTATATATTTGACCTTCACACCGAAATGCAAGTTTTCCAGATAGAGTCATTTCTACAATGCCTGCAAATTTGGCATTCGCTATGGAATGTGATGAAACACATCTGGATAATAGGTGAACAGGTTGGGAAATGTATGTTGCAAAGAACCAGGAGTACTCATGGGGCAATTCTCACTGCAAATGAGATGCAATCTAAAGCAGTTTTCTTTATAACCAGGTAGTGTGCGTGCGTGCGTCCGTGTGTGTGTGTGTGTGTGTGTGTGTGTGTGTGTGTGTGTGTGTGTGTGTGTTCCCACTGTTTTCTTTCTTTTCTGATTTGGCAAGCAAGTCAAATTCTCTCAGCAGCTGTTCTGGGTTGGGAGGTCTCCAGGTATCCTCTCACTGCTCAAAACAAATGACATCATATTTTGAGAGCAGAGTAAAAACTGTATCTTTAGAAATCAGCACAGATTTAGAGGGAAGCCCAAATGCACTCAGGTCAGAGGAACAGGGAAGCTTGTGAGCAGGGGAAATATCCAGACTCAGAGGCTTCTGGAAAAGACTGTTGCCTAGGTACAAAATCACCACAGTATCTTGGAATGGATAAGTACCTACAGATTTCAGGTGTCATGGTGTGTTATGCTAGAAACATCTACAAACATGTTGGTGTCTTTCTACAATTTCAGAATCTATTGAATAATCATCAGTTGACAAGCTACTTCTATTTTGTTGGCTGCAATATGCCAACTAATCCTGATTTTACTGGATAGTAGGCCAGTCCTTTTTATTATTCCTATTTTAATCACCAATAGTAACCCTCAGATTACATGTTTTACATACTTCTCTCTCTCTCTCTCTCTCTCTCTCTCTCTCTCTCTCTCTGTGTGTGTGTGTGTGTGTGTGTGTGTGTGTGTATGGCTACAAAGGATTTAAAGAGGGCACAGAGTTCAAAGGAGTATTGTTGGAGGAAGAGGCACAGACAGAGACAGTAGAGAGGCAGAGTCACTGCAGGTGGTTACATAAGATATTAATTAGCCCAGTTGGAGAGCTGCTGGAGGCAAGCTAAGCAGAGCTTAAAGTTAGAGCCCAGATGCAGAGGTTTAGTACTGTCAAAGATGAGCTGCAGCACCACTGAGATGAGCAAGGGAAGCTGCAAGACTACGAGGTGAGGCACAGTACCCAGCCCTGGAGAGTGAGTGGATGGATCAAGGGCAATTCAAGTCAGTCAAGCAATGGGGGCTATGTTGAAATAAAGACCCAGGGACAGTTGGGTGTCCTCTGCCTGTTGGTCTCTTGAGCAATGCAACAGGTCATCAAATGACAGGTCAATGTGTTAGGAGGATAATCAGAGAGTATGGACTTAAAAGTCATTGATGGCTTCACTCCTCAGTCAGCTGCTTGCAAAAGTGAAGAGCATAGCTGCAGAACTTTGGAAACAGGTGAAAAGAATGAGATTTGACTCCTATCTAGCACTAAGTAGAAACAAGACACTCTGAACTGCCCATATATCTGGAAGCTTCCTAGAAAAGAAGAAAGACATTCCATCGTCCCCACTCTTAGGAAAGTCAGAGCTGGGGATATGGCTCAGTGTGTAAAGGTACTTGTTGTTTGCATCATGATCTAAGTGGGTTCAGCTTTCTCCCAAAGCTGTGTAAAAACCAGGGCCTATAATCCCAGTGTACCTATGGAGAAATGAAAGTCAGAGGCAAGAGAATCCCCAGAAGCCCTGTGGACCCTGTTTCAAACAAGGTGAAAAGTGAGGACCACTATCCGGCTGTTCTGACCTCTACATTCATACTATAGAACTTGTGCTGTGCATTTACACATGAGTATATATATATATATATATATATATATATATATATATATATATATATATATATATATATATATATATTGGGAAAACAACACAAACAAACAAACAAATAGTTCATGCATTGGATCTGTCAACCACCTGGTCAGGAAACAGGCCTAAGGAAAGTCATCTGTTCGGGAGATCTTACAAATGGTATAAATTCTACCTAAAATGCAGTTTCCACCATGTTCTCTCTGGCCCCTGTCTACTCTCACTTGAGATTGTTCCCTACATAGAACACAGTGGTCCCTTTGCCTGCTGCCTTCTCTAACACTTTAGAGAGTGCCTCAGAATGTTCCTACATTAGTAGTTTCTGTTGTCTATTCTCTGCATGTATCCTGTGAATTCACTCACTGAAAACCATTCAAGTGGAGGCCGTAGTGAGAACCTGGCAACAGTTCATCAGCTCTTAGGTTGGCCCCCCTTTTTTTTTCTTCATGTTTTCAGTTTATTTTACATACCAATCAGTTCTCCCTCCTCTCCTCCTGTTCACTCTCCCCCTTCTGCTGCCCCCCCACTCCTCCTCTGTCTCCATTCAGATGGGGTAAGGCCTCCCATAAGAATCAACAAAGCATGGCATATCAAGTTGAGGTTGACCCTTTCTAATTGGATCCAGGTGGTGGTGCACCATTGTTGGTCTAGAGCAACGGTTCTCAACCTTCTTAATGCTTTGATGCTTTAATATCTATAGTTCTTCATGTTTGGTGACCCCGCCCCCCCACCATAAAATTATTTTGTTGCTACTTTGTAACTGTAGTTTTGTTACTGTTTTGAATCATAATGGAAATATCTGGTATGCAGGATATCTGATATGTGACCCCCCCCCAAAGGGGTTGCAGCCCACAGATTGAGAACTACTGGTCTAGAGTATTCTATAAGGGTTGGGGCCTGCTTTTTCTGATATATTTCTAATAAGCCCATGTGCTTCCAACCTACATACCTTTTTAATCCCACAAATAGATTATTTATCAATCTGTGCCTCACAAGTTCACATTGGACAGGTGGTGGTGTTTACAGGCAAAAGCAAGACACAGAGTTATCCAACCTCTGCACTTGTCATTCAAAGTTGAGCCAGCTGCTGTTTTCTATAAGTGAATTCATTCAGGGAAAGGGACAGCCCAAAGCCACTGTTTCATTCAGTATGGAATAAGCTTGAGCATGGCCCAGCTGGTCTTCACACAGGTTAGTATCGTTATATGCTCTATGGAGAAGCTCACGGAGTTGGAGCAATGTCATCTAGTTGAGTACATGATTAGCACCCAGCCATCCATTGTTTATAATTTTATTATTTTGATATCCCGAGTCCCCAGGCAACTGATATAGTAATCCCAATAAAATGAATATTTTTGGATTTGAAAATAAAGGGGACTCAGCTCTTGCTTCCTGGGCAGACCTCAAGTATTCACATCTTGAGAGATTTCATAATGGAAATTCTTAGTGTAGGGTGAAAGTGCCAAGGAAAAAACACCCTGCCTTTGGCTAGACCTGAGACCTGGGCCAAGGAAAAACACCCTGATCTTGACTTGATCCCAGGACCAGGGCTTGAAATCTTACCAATCCCTGAGGTTGCCCCAGAGTCAGGCTGCAGATTCCCACCAGTCTCTAAGAACAGAATCCCACCAATCCCTGAGTTTGCCCAGAATCAGACCACAAAATCTCACCAATCCCAAGCCACCCTGAAAAGCTCCACGACACCCCCCACAAGAAGCCCTACATAAGCTCTGTATCCCCTGTTCAGTTCGCTGCTGCTTCTCATCCTAGAAGCAGCCAACCTCCTGGATTCTTTCCTCTCAATAAATTTCTTGAATGAGGTTTATTGTGTGGTGTGACACTTTTGCAGGAACAGAGAGCCCAGTTGTAACAACTTTTGCTGGAGGCAGAGCAGAGCGGAACTGTAACACTTTCCCCCAGGGAAATGCTCTCCTGCTAGAGAAGAGTTGTTACATTTGCACTGGGGAAACCTATCCCTGGAGCAGGGCTGCAAGCTCCTATGCTTGCAGTGACTTTGTGGTATTCCTTGGCTCCTGGTTGCCAGAATGTTTTTCCATCCAAACTGCAAAGCTTATACTTACTCTTACCAGTCTTTAGAATAGATTTTTTTCTAAGATTTATTTTTATTGTTTATATGAAGAGTGCTTTCCCTGTATGTATATCTGTGTACCATGTGCACACAGAGCCCATGGATGCCAGGAGATAGTGAATCCCTTGGAAAAGGAGTTACAGAAGTTGTGAGCTGTCATGTGGGTATAAGGATTCGAACCAGGGTCCTCTGGAAGAGCAGTCAGTGCTCCAAATTGCTGAGCCATCCTCCCAGCCTAGTTTATATTTTTTGAACCAAGGCATTTTCTATACTTTAATGGTTATAGTGGTCTTATTATAATTTTCAAGAAAAGTAAAATTAAATCCTGAATTTTGAACATTCTCACCAACAGAGTGAAAAAAGTTACACTGGAATATTGGATATGTAGGAACTGTAGTTCCCAGAAGAAAAGCCATATCAATGTTTTGTTTTGTTTGTTTTTTTTTTATCTTTTGCCATACCCATGTTAAAGATTCTAAAAGACTATTAGTATGCTCTGATTGTGAAGATTTGGCTTGTTGCAGATTCAGAGTCAAATTATCTTGGACTAGCTGTAGCCTTCTTAATAGCATTTGTTGTCAAACTGTGTTGTCATAACATCCTTCCATTATGAACCCTTCCAGATGTATTAACTGACCACACTGTAAAAATGCCACCAGCTAGTATCTGAAGCCAAAAGCAGAGGTTTCCCCCACTTCTCTGTAACCCATCTGATGTTTCCATTAATGTATTTGAAAAATGCCTTGAAGCCGGGCGTTGGTGGCCCACACCTTTAATCCCAGCACTCGGGAGGCAGAGGCAGGCGGATCTCTGTGAGTTTGAGACCAGCCTGGTCTACAAGAGCTAGTTTTAGGACAGCTTTCAAAGCCACAGAGAAACCCTGTCTCGAAAAACCAAAAAAATAAAAAAATAAAAAAATAAAATGCCTTGATTTAAGGTTTTCTTTTCTTCTGTGACTATAAAGACTTAATGGAATAATTAGAATAATTATTACACTGGAGCATGTGGTATCTGAGGCAACTGAACCAATATTCCCAGGCCATGATCACTCATATTTGGTTCCAGAGCAAAGAGCAAAGCCTTGTAAACTCTTTGCTAAAATGATTTCTTCAAAGTCTGGCATCATAGTAGAGGTTACTGTGGTGACCAGTGGAATGTGTGACCTGGTAGTCATGGTAATGAATGGACTAGGTGATAGAGATCACTGTGGTAATAGAGATGTTAGCACTCAATAGGAGAATTCAAAGGAAGGTGCTCAGCCCTCATCTGGGATCTCACACGTCACTCATCCTTGATTTCCAGTTGCAGGTGATCATGGGAGATGCTAGAGAATATTGGACTCCATAATGTACTTTCCCAAGGTCATGACAGTGTGTGACTTTTCAGTGACATAGCTGTTATTGAGTCACACACATTCCTGTAAGTAACCTCTCATCCACACTCCTGTAAGTCAGTCCAATAAACTCCTCGGTTCACCAAATTGGACTTGGGTGGAACCTTGGTTTGGGTTTGTTATTGGTGACTTATCTGGCAGTGATGAGACATTTTCGAACGCCTCCTCAGGAAAAGTAATTCAACACAAGTAGAGAAGGATAACTTCAGAGAATTATTTTGGTTAGAGATGTTGTAATGATTTCAGTTTAGAGTCTATTTCTAGGTGAAAAAAAATCTCAAAAGCCGCATAGTCAAAGGAATAATGTACCCTTTTGTTTCTTATTATAACTGCAATTTATTTTTTAGGATTTACTCATTTTTATGTGTATAAACGTTTTGCCTGTGTATATGTGTAAGTGTTTGTTTCATGTGTGTCTCTGATGCCCATGGAGTCCAGAAGAAGGTATCAGACTCCTGGAACTAGAGTTACAGATGGCCGTGAGCTGCCATGTGGATTCTGGGAAACAAACCCAGGTCCTCTGTAAGAGCAGCAAGTGCTTTTAACATCTGAGCCATCTCACCAGCCCCTAAGTATTAAAAGATAAAATAAAATAAAAGATAAGGGATCTAATGTATTAAATTTCGGTTGCTTAATGTTCACCGAAGAGAGTGGACTGCGATTATTACCTTTGTTAACGCCTTATTTAACTGATGAGTTAAATAGTGGAATTTGACACATAAGATATGTTTTCCATGGGCATCATAGGCTCTCCATAACAGGGACAATTGGAACAAATGTTTTTGCTGAGAACAAGTAAAAACTGTTGATGAAATAGGAAATATATATATATATATATATATATATATATACATATATAAACATATATAAACATATATATTTGAATTTATTCACCATGGTTTTTTTATTTTAGAGGCACCTGTGTTTACACATTCATCCTTCCATCCCCTCACCCTCCCATCCTCCCACGTTCCCAACCAAGCCCCTCAACCCACCCCCCCACATTCTTCCCACCTCCTCCCCAGGGATAGTGAGGCCCTCCATGGGGAACTTTCAAAGTCTGTCATATCATCTGGGGGAGGGCCCAGGCCCTCCTTGCTGTATCTGGGCTGCAATAGTATCCCTCCATAGGGAATGGGCTCCCAAAGTCCATTTGTGCTCTAGGGATAAAGACTGGCTCCACTGTTAGAGGTCCCATAGACTGCTCTGGCCTCCTAGCTGGCACCCACATTCAGAGGGCTTGGTTTGGTCCAATGCCTTTTCCCCAGCTTTATGACTAGGGTCTCTGTACTCTCACTAGGTTAGGTCAACAGTTTCTGCGGGTTTCTCCAGCACTGTCTTGGCTCCTTTGCTCATCCCTCCTCCCTCTCCGCAACTGGACTCCAGGAGTATGGTTCAGTGCTTAGCTGAGGGTGCCTGTTTCTGTTTTGATCAGCTACTGGATGAAGGCTCTAGGAATGGTAACCAAGGTAGTCATCAGTCTCATTATAGGGAAAGGGCATCAAAGGCAGCCTCCACCATGGTTTTTTATACAGCTTAGTTTTTATAGTTTTATTGAAGGTTACTTACTCTTTCTAATTAAAAGTGCCAGAACTTTTTTCAAATATGGTGGCATATTCACTTAAAAATTAAATATGATTATTCATTAAAAGTTTACTATACAAAAGGGAAAGAAACAGAAAAATTATCTTTAATACTTTTTGAGGCTAACTGATGGCCCAGAAGAAATGCTGCAAAAGCAGACTTCAGCAGAAAATCTGAGAAGGAGAATACAAGTCAAGGCCATCCAGTGTGGAAGTCCAGCATCAGCCCTAATATTTCCAGGCAATGTCAAGGGAGTGGGTGAGCACCAGAGACACACCTCTGGCTGCCACAGGCAGAGGCAGGAGGAATTCTATTCAGAGACCTCTACAGGTGAAACAGGAAAGAATTTCAGGACAAGTCAATGTGAAGCAGCATTGAAGTTTATTATTAGAAGAGATGTAATTAGGAACACTAGGGGCATAGAGAGAGAGAGAGAGAGAGAGAGAGAGAGAGAGAGAGAGAGAGAGAGACTCTTGGAGAAGGGAGAGTATATACCTAAGTATGGGCAGGGTTTCTTCAGAGAGTTCCAGTGTGTCAGCAGCAGCAGCAGGTAAGATTTGGGTGGGTCTGATTTTTTAACTCCCACCTTTTCCTCAGTAAATGAGATAATAGGTTTCTGTGAGATGCACTGAATAGGATTACAGACTGATAAAGGGTTGTAAAAGGGAGTGAATACATGTTTTATGGTCTTATTTGTGAGATTCCCATTAGATTGCAGGTTTATAACTTGAGAAAGGAGTAAGACCATACTCCAAGGTTATATTTAAGCCCAAAGCATGGCACACTGTTCCTTTAGCATTCTCATTTAAAGTATCTCCCTGTAAAAGGAATATTGCTTCTTTTCTTTTTCTTTTTCTTTTTCTTTTTCTTTTTTCTTTTTCTTTCTTTCTTTCTTTTTTTTTTTTTTTTTTTTTTTTTTTTTTTTTTTTTTTTTTTTTTTTTTTTTTGGTTTTTCAAGACAGGGTTTCTCTGTGGCTTTGGAGGCTGTCCTGGAACTAGCTCTGTAGACCAGGCTGGTCTAGAATTCACAGAGATCCTCCTGCCTCTGCCTCCTGGATTAAAGGCATGCACTACCAACGCCCGGCAGGAATATTGTTTCTGTGTAGGCAATCTTCATAGCAAATTTTGTCAATTGTCCTGGAATGCTTAGTCTGAGCTAGGCAACTTTGACCAGATTCTAAAGCCCTCCCTTCCCCCCTCTCCCCTCCCCTCCCCTCCCCTCCCTCCCTTCCCCTCCCCTCCCCTCCTCCCTCCTCTCCCCTCCCCTGCCCTCCATTCCTGTTCCTTTCCCTTCCCCTCCCTTTCCCTCCCCTCTTCCTTTTCCATGTCTTTTTAAGTTTCTGTCTTTCTACCCTGACTCAGTAAGACCTCAAAGTATTCAGGCTCAGGTTAGAATAACCCCCAGATAAAGCAGCATCCATGTTGACTGTCAGCCACACCTTCCTTAGCTGTGGGAATGATCTGTGTTAGTAGTCATTCCACAACTGGGAGAAGAAAATTCCCTTCTCTGCAAAAGAAGGTCTAGCACCCTGCCTCTCCCATTATAGCTTCCAGTTATGAAAAGACAGGAAGGTATACTCTGAAATAAGATACCATGATCAACCGATAGCAGCTAAAAACCCAGAAAACAGGGAGAATCCACGTTGGTTTTGAGTATCATTCTGGCACACTCAGACACCAGCACAACTGCCCAGTCTCCTCTTCACTCTTCTGGTATTTACACTTATAGGTTAAACCAGCCTGTGGTTTTTTTCACTTTCAGAAATTTTCTCACTGAATTTGGGCATCAAGATATTGTTAAAATCATGACATGAATTTTGAAATATGCCCCACTTCCTTAACTAGAGTTTAAGAAAGATTTTGAGTATTGTTTCTAAAGTATTTTTTAGAACCATGCAGTGAAGGATGTTAAAGTGTCTTAGTTATCTGTGTGGGAGAGTTATATTATTGAGGCAAGCTGATTGTGGCTTTTATTTCTTCTGGAATTGGTTTTTAGAAGGTAGAGTTTTTAGGGATTCGCTTTCAGTGTTGGAGTTTGGGTCCAGGGCTTCACACACATAAGATAAACACTTAACTGTCAGGCCCGTGTCCCTTGAAATCCATCTGCTTCATTTTAAGTTTCAAATGTGTTGGCATAAAGTTGAGAATACTCTCATATGTTAATTCTCTTGCAGATGGCTAATAACATATACTTATGTTTCTATGTAAATTATCACCATCTTCACAGATAGACCTGTGAGGTAGAGGCCACTGTTACCCCCACTCTATAACAAGGGAACTGAGGCATGGTAAATGTCCCTGGCACATTAAAGGATGGGACATAAATTTGAACCTCAGAATCCAGGCTTCACATCTCTGACTTAATTAACCATCATGCTATACTTTCTCCATTGTAACAATGATAACAGTGGTGTGTCAAAGACCCAATGAACTGTAGTTTTGCTATCATAGACTTTTTATTAAAGTTCTGTAAAATGTTAACTTGATTAGTTGGATAATGGTCCTAAGGATATCAACATTCACAGACTGATCCCTGGATGGGAAAAGATGTTTAAGTCAATTCCTTAGTCCAAGATTGAATCACTGAGACAGATTTACTAGATTAAAACTGCAGACTCGATTCATAATAGAACCATGATCACCTCCTAGAATTAACAAGCAATGCATTTCCACCGCTAAAATCCTGGTCCAAGCCACCATCATTGTTTGCCTCAGCTGTGTAATCTTTCAAAAGGTCCACCTTTGGTCAGCTTATTATGAAGTCACTGTTTTACCTTAGAAACCTGTCTTACATCATGCCAAGTTATTCCCCCAATTTTAAGCCTTTCTTTTTTAAAGATTAATTACAATGATTTATTTTTCTTTTATTATCAAAGAAACTATTTTCTTGTGAATGGCTCAAGACACCTCGCCCTAAGGAGACAGGAGTGCTCATTACAGAAAGAAGGGAGGGACTAAAGGAAGTTAGGTAAGGGGAGGAAGCACTGTGAGTTTCATTCATGAGCCCGCATCAGGTGGGCCACTGAGGCTCTACACAATGGAGAGGCTTCTGGGGCATTTTATGTACCTTCATTTTCCTTGTCCTTCCTGGGGGTCACACAGATTATTTATCCATTCACTCTTGAGTGACAGCGGTTAAGGTATTTTTCTTAGGGAACTGATTTCCTGGCACTTTGGGTCAGTGCAATGTTAGACAATACATGCTGCATGACTGAAGAATGCTCAAGAAGAGGGCCAGAGGGGCTTGAAGCAAGGAGCCCTGAGTGTGTAAGTGAGCAACGGACATTGAGAGCAAAGGCAATATGGGTGAAGGAGCTGGTCACTGCTGTGATCAGTTTCCATCCCACCAGAAGTTTACTTTGACCATTAGTTTGTCAAGGTGTCAGACAATCCGAATCCCATTTAAATATAGCAAAACAAATCTCAGTAAAAAGGTTAGCGGGGCAAGCCACAGCCCTTTGCTATTTCAATCAATACCAAGGACATTCATGTGTTGTGGATTATCCACTCTAGATTCTCCTCCTGCCTTTTGGTACTTCTGCTAGTTTACTGTGAAAAACACCAAACCAAGCCAAAACAACAGCAACAACAACAAAAACCCCAAGCATTTACGGGGGGTGGGGTGGGGGGGTGGGGAGGACTTGGTCCTGCCTCAGCTTGATATGCCAGACTTTGTTGACTCCCCATAGGAGGCCTTACCCTTACTAAGGAACAGATGGGTTGTTGTGGAGGGGGTGTTCTGAGGCTCCAGTTACTCTGCTGGGACTGCTGTAATTGTATAGTCATGGTTACTTCTAGGCTTAGAAGCACAAAAAGCCATCCTTGTGTTTCTGATATACTCCTCCCTGTCCTTTTATCTAACAGCAACCCCCATGCTAGTGATACTCAAAGATGGTTAAGCCCACCACTAAGTGATTCTCCCGATTCTTTGCATTATTGGCTTGAGGAACCCCACACGAACAGATGACAAGAGCTTTGGATTGAAAAGGGTTAGTTAAATTTAACCAAATCTTTTATTTTTGATTTATTTAAAAGTTCCCCCTCCTTCACCTCATCTTTCTCCCCTTTATTTAAAAGTTCCCCCTCCTTCACCTCATCTTTCTCCCCTCTATCTGCCCCCCCCCCGTCTCCACAACACCCCATCCACTCCTTAGTAAGGGTAAGGCCTACTATGGGGAGTCAACAAAGCCTGGCTTATCAAGTTGAGGCAGGACCAAGTCCTTCCCTGCTGTATCAAGGCTGAGCAAGGTATCCCTCAATAGGTTGTGGACCCCAAAAAGTCAGCTTATGTACTAGGGATAAATCCTGGTACCTCTGCCAGTGGCTCTACAGACTGCCCAAGTCACAGAACTGTCACCCAGATTCAGGGAGCCTAGTTCAGTCCTATGCAGGTTCCCCAACTATCATTCTAGAATTAGTGAGCTCCCACTAGCTCTGCTCAGCTGTCTGTGAGTTTCCCCATCATGATCTTGTCCCTCCTTTCTCTCTTAGACTGGACTCTGGTAGCTCGATCCAGTGCTTGGCTGTGGATCTCTGCATCTGCTTCCATCAGCTACTGGATGAAGGTTCTATAATGACAACTAGGATAGTCACCAATCTGATTACAGGGGAATGTCAGTTCAGGCACCCTCTCCACTATTGCTAGGGGTCTTAGCTGGGGTCAGCCTGTGGGTTCCTGAGAGTTTCCATAACACAGATTTCTCCATGAGCCCATCATCGTATAATGGCTTCCGCTATCAAGATTTCTCTTTCCTTGCTCCCCTCCTCTGTCCCTCCCCGAACTCAAACATCCAGTCCCTTCATGTTCTCCCCCTGCCCCAATTTACTCAGGGGATCTCAAAAAGTTTACTGTGAACTCTTGGTCACTTCCCCTGGGAATCAGTATTACTAATTAAGATTAGTTTAAAATTATATGGATAGGAAACCAATTTCTCCTTGTGGCTCACTGGGAAGGTTATGGGAAGCTTACTCTGTCCTAACCTCCTGGTTCCTGGACTGATGCAGTCTGCACATACTCACTGTAGAGTGCTTTGCAGCTTACACTATAACATGCTCACTGTAGAGAGCTTTGAAGTTTACACTCTGATGAGCATGTTTTTCTAATCACATGTAGTGTCTTGGGAATGCTGGGTTTGTGCCTCAGCTATATATTGGGGAGTCACCCTAGAGCCCGGAAGTTATGAGTGATGTGGCACAGGACATAGATGATAGGTGTCATCGTGTGACCTTTGTCACGCTTACTTAGCTGCCTCTGAATGAGTGAATGACTATTGCTGGCATTGAATCTAACAGCCAAATACAGTGGCTTCTGTCTCAAGTGGCTTCTGATATCTTCTGTCCCAAGCTTTGTCTTTGATCTTTTAATCTTATACTTGATGGTCTCTGAGTCATTCAAGCTGTTCCTCAGTTTGGGAGATAATTTATTTTGGGCCACTTCTTCTGCACTATTGTGATGGCCACAGTGTCCCTCTACTGGGAGGGTTTCCTTTCCTCAGTGTAAGCACTGGCAATTCCTAAGTACTGCTGTGGCTTATGATCCACCTGTGTTTAAAGCTCACAATCCCTGTAACTGGCCAATGGAGACATGAAACAATGATGTTCAGAACACCCTTTTGTATGATGTTTGCACTTAATAGACATGGGTGGTCCCAATTTCAAATGTGTAGTTTTTACCGATGATGACTGGCTGCTGAGACTTGCAACCTTGTCAATTGTTGACTGTGATCATCCCCTGTTTGTGAAGGGCTGCTACTGTCACATAGTCCTTTGATGTTCTATGAGATATACACTCTTCTCTATTAGTGCCTAGTGGCCAGTCAAGGGCCACTTCCTGGTTAGCAAATGGTTATCTGACTCAGGTGGTCTTGCTTTGCTCCCAAACTCTTGGGTTCTTCCCAGTATCTCTACTACTGGTGTGTGTTTGAGATTCTAGCACAATTGGTTCTGCCAGATCATTTGGCCCAAGTAGTAAGATGCTCACATTACAAAGTTAGTTCTTTCTCTGGGCTTACTCAAAACATGCAGCTAACTGAATCATTCAATAAATGAAACACAGCAGGATTTCCAAGTGTGATGCATAATGTCTTCAGATTCCAAGGATGCTTCTTGGATATTGTGCCTCTGTCTTAGAGGTGGGAGGTGCAAAATGCAATAGCTTGTCTTTTATCTTAGAGACAATGTCCTGACATGCTCTAGACTTCACAGTTCCAGAAAGTTACTAATTTTTTGTAGAGTTTTATTTTTCTTTTACCTTCTGGTATGCTTGCATCTCCTCAGACCATGGGAAATACCTACCATTTCCTATTCTATAGCTCTGATTAATGTGCTGTTATCAATATGGAAAAGCAGAATGAGTTTATATAGAATGTTGAGATGGTCAGTTTATTCTGATTGTATTTTGACAAAGACAAGGAAATATTGAGACAGAGAATGTACAAAGCTATGTGTATCTGGTTGTTAGGAACTACCTTTGATCCTTTCTACATAAGCATTGAAAAAGTACAATTTTGCCAGTCAGTATCCACATACCAAGAGCAAGATGCTATAGTGGCATCATTCTAAATCCAGCAGAAGTAAAATATCAACTGTAATTGGGCCTATCCCCATGGTTAAGTTTGTGGACTCCTATCAGCAACCATGATACATCTTATTTTTTACAAAAGCCATATGGCTGAATTAAATGGAGATATAATAAGATCCACCACCTCTGCATGTTTTAAGTCTTTGAGGGTGGCTCTAATTTCAGATATTCTCTTTTGGATGCAGTATCACTTCTGATCTATCTTTGTTAAGGGTGGGACAGTTTCAAGGACTTGCCCTTGGCCTTGTGTGCCATGTTATGGCTTTTACTCCATCAGGAGATCAATGTCAAGTTTTCTTCCAGAGATTGTGTGTGTCTATCCCAGCTATGTACATCAAGGTCAAGGAAGTGACTATACAGTGGATATACAGACACATTGGATTCACTGAAGAGAGATGAATTTTATCCTGGACTCCATTGATCAATAGGCATCTATGAATATCAGTTCCAAAAAGACTCTGATGTATTTGGAGTTTTATGACCTCCATGTCAGTTCAAGATCTTATGCAGTTAGCTATTAAAAATAATCAGGCAATTCCTTCTCCCCAAATCATATTTATTCTAATGAATAGTTATGAGCATCTAGAGGAAGAATTTTGATGATAGCTACTGCTTTTTTCACTGTTATATAGAGGAGAACCTCCAGAAATGAAGAGTGCTGGTCCAGTATTCACAACAGGCTTTCCAAGGCAAATGTTCTGGCACTGGCTGTTAAGTATTTTCTGGAGTCTGACACTCTTGGGATAAATAATATCTCTCTTCTCAAAGAAGGGCTGTGCTTCCCTCTTGTGCTGTGAAGACGTGTGGTAGCAATGAGAAGAGTTAGAAACAAATCTTGAGGAGGATTGATGCCATCTCCAAAGGCATGGATCTTGGATGGGGCATATGCATGGTCCCCAGATCATCAGAACTTGCTCACCTCCAGAAGCTGAAAGCAGCCACTTGGGTATATTCAAGTAAACCTGGGAGTCTTAAGATTCTTAAGCATATCTACCCAACATTCCCACGTCAGAACTTACCTCTTTCATATCATGGTCCCAATTTTAGTGTAGATGTCTTGTAAATCTACTGCAGTTACTACCAAATATTATGCCCCATTATTCAGGGAGGTCTGTCTTTACAGCAGAGGACACAGGTCTCCGTCTGAATACACTTTATAGAATTCACAGCAGACATCAGATTTCATAACTCCCATTTTATTTTTCAAGACTTCTGTGCTCATTAATAATAGACTAATGTTTTTACCACTACCACCCTTCATAATCAATGCTTACAAGTTCCTTATGCTAGAGCTATGGCAGAAGCCAGTGTAGCCCCTTCTATCTGGGCCTTCCCACAAACCTCCCAAGGTCAGCGTTTTAGTTAGAAGTGTATTTATATAGATATAAATGGCTTCTTGAAGGGATCTGATTGGCCAGTTCTAGAATTTCATCCTAAAGATCCTTTTCTTAGGTCTATGATGGTACCTGATTTTTAGATAGCCATAATAGTTAGTTTTTGCTATGTTGTCAACCATATCAGAGCATAGTAGCTTTTAATGACTTTATCTCATGATTAGATAGGTCAGTCACTCGGACTAGAGTTTAACTGGGTTGTTCTTCTGGCTTAGACTGGACTACCAGTGTCTACATTTATCAATGAGTCATTTAAATGTAAGTTCTGCTGATCTCAGCTAAGCTCTCCACCTACAGGGACTGGAATGACTTACTTTGGTCTATGTGTTCATGTTTTTTTTTCAATAGCCTAAGCTTCATAGCAGAGGCTAAGACCCATAGGAGGGGCAGAAGCATGGAAGTATCACTTAGGTCTTGGCTCAGAACTTGTATGCCTTCTCTGTTGCATTTCTCAAAGGAAAGCAACTCTCAAGGTCATCCCAAATCAACGAGTTGGGGAAATAATCTTCCTTTCCCCACTGGAGAGTTGCAAAGTCATGTTGGCAAAGGTGATGTAGTAAAAGGATAATTGCGGCCATTTTTGCCACCAATTTATGAGCTATTCCTCACCACCAGCCAACATATTCAGACAAGGAATTGATTGCAAGCAGTTATTTGAAAGATGATTCTAAGAAGTAGAGCAAAGGGCCAGAGAAGTGAGACAGAGGTGGAAAATCACCAAGGGTGTGTTCATGAGAAACTCTTATCATGGGCAACCAAGGTCCATCACGTGGGAGGTCTTGGAGCCTGTGTAGATCCTTTCAGAGTTTCCTCAACAGAAGGGAAGGGGACTGACACTATGAAGCACCATTTTCTGTCTCTGGTTGTTTGAGGTCTGATCCCAGGGGAGTGAAGACCAAGGCAGGGTTTATTGTATTGAGAAAGATTATACGCCCTGTATATAAACGAGGATTGTGCAGTGTAGATGGAAAATGTGACCAACATAAGAAGCAGAACTCCCATCCTGCCCTTAGATGGACATGTTTATTTCTGTGAGTTCTAGGAGATACCCCATAGTATAAAGAAATAGAATGACAAATTTGAAGGAGCATTTATGATTTCTTGTAAATGAAGAAGTGCCCCAGGATTTAGCCATGAGATAGTCAGTGGGCATCTTAGCAAGGGTAGTTTTATTTTTATAGTGGGAAACAAAGTCCATTTGAAGTAGGAGGAAGAGATAAAGGAGGAGGGATGGATAAAAGAGTATAATAAGATTCATATAAGGAATGAAACAGTGGAATGGGCTAGAAGGAGAAGTAAAGAACAAGGGAGGGTTTATTGTATTGAGGTTGTATGTCAGTGGATACAAATGAGGATTGCTTGGTAGAGTTAGAAAGTGTGACTAACACATGAAACGGAATGGGTATCTCTGAAACTGTTGACACTGGGGGAATGGATAGAGGAGGCAAGTCCTTCATGCCCTTAAATATAATCTCCTTAAAGTGACATTTCCTGGAATGTATGCATTGTAAGGTTTCTCTCCTTTGCATTTCCCTGGCTGTTCTTAGCACTAAGCATGGCCTGCACTTATCTTCATTTTTCATTTTTAAAACTTGCCTTGCTATAATAGATGCCCCACTAAAGCAACATCATGTCTGCCTCACTGGGTGCTTACTAACCACCACATTGCAGATCACTAACAAATATTTACTGAGGGGATGAATCAACTGACAGATGAAATAAAAGAGCTTGATAGTCACTTCTTCATGGAACAGGGAAGGCCCACTGTGACAGGCACAATCCTGTCAGCCATAGTCTCTATATAAGTATAGGGCAGTGGTTCTCAACCTTCCTAATGCTGCAATACCTTGATACAGTTCCTCATGTTTTGAAGACCCCGCCCCCACTCAGCCATAAAGTTATTTTTGTTACTACTTTGCAACTGTAGTTTTATTACTATTATGAGTCATAATGTAAATATCTGATATGAAGATGGTCTTAGGTGATCTCTGTGAAAGGGTCTTTTGACACAACCCACAGGTTGAGAATCGCTGGTACAGGGTCGCCATTGACTAACTAGCGCTGGGATTATAAGTGTACACCACCATGCCTTGCTTTTTACATGGGTACTGGACTGAACACTTTAGTGACTGACCACTTTTAAGATAGAGAAACTTGACTTTGTAAGTTCACATCTTGGCAAAAGTTATTTCAGTGGTGCGGTGGCAACAGAAAGCCCATTTGAGGTGGAAGCAGGGGCATGATCCGGACTTTCCCCTGTTAGTCCCTCTGCCTTCTGGATCAAATTCTACATGCTTTCTCTTCCACTTCCTAAATTCTCCAGCATCACTAGTGAACAATTCAAATTCAGACGGATGTGAAAATAAATTCAATAGCTGTACTGATATTGATTACCTGCCCTTAGTTTTTCCGATGACTATGTTTGCCAGCCTTCTTTAGTAGCCGTTCAAACACCTGCCACTCCAGGGTTATGGTACAAAAGGGAGGAGCAGCCTTTCCTCCAGCTAGCTTTCTCGTGAACTCTCTGTGGGTGTGTGACATTACAGAAATAGAACAGCACTCGCAGTTACTTAGGATTGCAACAGAGGGAAACGTGAATTTGCTTTGCAGCTGTTCTTTGCGAAATGGGCTCATTGAATACCGTCTCATTTTTTCCACTTAAAGTTCTTAATGGTAAGGCCAACAAGTCAGTTGGCTTTGGTGAACTGAGATGCAGCAGGAACCATTATTTGCTGGCATGTGAGCAGGTGCCTGGTTTCCTGTGGTCAGGTCCTGGAACTATACTAAATAGGATTTTGGAATGACTTGGCACTTAGCTATGGATATTTTGGTTTTCAAGTCCGATATTTTCCAACTTAATGCAGTTTTGTGTAGCATTTGCTGGTGGCTTAGGAATTTAGTTTCTTTCTCTAGGATGGGAGGTTCAGTATTTGTTCTACTGAGAGCATCACAGCATACTCAGTCCCATGTAGTGTTTTTAGTTTGAATAAGGATCATTACTTTGGTCTAAACAGTAGTATGGGAATTGGTTTGCCCAGCTAATGCAATAGCCCATAGGCTAGCAATCCCATTCAAAAAGCATAATATAATATTTATTAGATTCTGCAGATTAATGTTTTTAATTCTTGATTGTCTGGATGTGGCTCATAAATATTATCAAGCTCTCCCTTTTCAGATTCTGGCCAGTAAATTATACTGGAAAAACAAATTTCACAGGAAATGAGTTATTTGATATTCACAAAATCTCTTTCTTCAATATGCATAGTTTAGAATTTTATTTTGGTTCAATGTGGGAACATTATCTGATCTAAACAAAACATAGAAGGAGCAGCTTGGTACAGTTAGAGAACCCAGCTTTGGATTGAAGGTCCTGTACCAGCACTGACCATCTGTGTGCTATTAGACAAGTAATGTTTAAGCATTTTTAATGAGTTTAGGCTTGCTCATACTCAAATATGGCACAATCAAAACATCTGTTCTCTATATTTCTTAGTACTGCTGTGAAGTGAACAAGAAACTGAATCCTGTTTAACTTCCATGTTATTAGTGAAAATGCTGTGTAGTTGTTTAATGAAACCACCTTATAAACGGTAAAGAAATACACACATATACTGGGATTTGTATTGCTTCATAATCCATGTCCTTCATATTTCTCCTCTTCTTCCTCTTCTTCTCCTCCACTCCCTTCTCTTCCCCCCCCTACTTTTTGTTATAGTAGAGAATGAAATATTATTGTCAAAAAAGCCTTCAGTTTTACTCTCGACACACAGCTCTAGTAAAACACTTGGCCAGTGTGACTGGCTCCTCTTGCTATCTTAATTATTCATCCTCATGTACACTGTCACTCACATACTGTATTGGTTTGGTTTTCAACTTGACACAAGTTAGTCATTGAGATGAGGAACCTCAATTGAGAACATACGTCCATCAGATTGCCTGTATGCAAGTCTGTAAGACATTTTCTTGATTAATGATTGATGTAGGGAGGGCCTTAGTTCACTGGGGTAAGTGCCACCCTAGGCAGATGGTCCTGGTGATATAATAAAGCAGGCTAAAAAGCCATGGGAAGCAATCTAGTAAGAAGGGCTCTCCCATGGTTTATGCTTCAATTCCTGCTTCCCAGATTCCTGCTTGAGTTCTTGTCCTGACATTTTTCTGTAATGCACTGTGCATGGACATGTAAACCAAACTGTTTTCTCTCCAAGCTGCTGATGGTTATGGTATTTTATAACAGCAATAGTAATATAACTAACACATTTCTGAGATAGAGTTGGGTCTGCGGTGATGTTAAAAGTTCAAGGTGTGGCCCACTTCTATGTTTTCTAGAGACAAAAGTAGGAGATCAACATACCTTTGATCTATCATAGCTTGGCTGTTTAATCTTCCCTAACCCACATGTTCTGCAGTAGGAGATTAGGAGAAAGGAGTACATTTTTTTTTTTTGTTTCCATGGAAATGGACTCAATCGGAAAGGCAGAGACATGTAGTGATCACCTAAATAGTATAATATTGCCCTCCTACAGGGGACATGTTGCCGTGGAGGAGGAGGAGAACCAGCATGGTTGCCAGACACCAAGAAAGGAAAATAAAAACTTGTGATTATTTTGTTCAAAAGACACAGAGATGCAGTCGAATATTTGTACAGGCAAACATTTATGGTGCATATAGACTGAGAGTAAATACTTTTTCTCTAAGAAAATTAAGTTGAGTGAGTAGGAAAGTGGGACAGATCTAGGAAGAACTGAGGGTAAATATAATCAAAATACATTATATGAAATTCTTTTTTCACTTTTACTGAAAATCAATTCTTTCCTCATATTTTCTGATTGCAGTTTTTCTTTCCTCGACTTCCCCTGGTTCCACCCCGATTCCCCTCCCATCCAGAACCACTCCCTTTCTGTCTCTCATTCTGAAAGAAAAGGCTTCTAAGACATAACAACAAAACATAACAAAATAAAATATAATAAGAAAAAATGAAAACTGTGTTATCAAAGTTTGACAAGGCAAGCCAACAGAAGGAAAAGAGCTCAAGAGAAGTCAGGAGTCCCGTACAAATATTAAACTGAATGCTAAAAATACGGAGGACCTGTTACAGACCCTGGCAGACCCTGTGATTGCTGCTTAAGTCTCTGTGAATTCACGTAAGCTTTGCTTAGTTGATTTAGAGGGACTTGTCCTGCTATCCTCCATTCTCTCTGGCCCTTACACTATTTCTGCCCCCTCTTTTGTGGAGTTCCCTGAGCTCCGAGGGGAGAGTTATTTGATGGAGACATTCCATTAGAGCTGTGTATTCCAAGATCTTTCACTTTCTGTGTAATGTCTTGATGTGGGTCTCTGTATTTTTTCCCAATTGCTGCAGGAAGAAGCTTCTCTGAGGATGGCTGAATAAGTCACTGATCTATGAGTATAGCAGAATGTCATTAGAAATTATTTTATTACTACTTTTTATTTTCTTTTAATGACAGTAGTATTTGGTTTTATCCCAATTCTCTGGGATATCTAGTCTGGTTGTTAAAAGGATGGCCACTTTTTCCAAGCCTATTCAATGTAGTACTTGAAGTTTTAGCTAGAGCAATAAAACAACTGAAGGAGACCATGGGGATACTGATTGGAAAGGAATAAGTCAAAATATCTTTATTTACAGATAATATTATAGTATATATAAGTGACCCTAAAAATTCCACTGTGGAATTCTTATAGACAATAAACACTTTCTGAACATAAAATTAACTTACAAAAATCAGTAACCCTTCTACAAATGACAAACAAACTGAAAATGAAATCAATGAAACACTACCTTTTATAATCACCTTAAATAATGTAAAAATATCTTGGGGATAATTCTAACCAAGCAAGTGAAAGATTTGTATGATTAAAAACTTAAAGTCACTGAAGAAAGAAATTGAAGAAATCAGAAGATGGAAAGATCTCTGATGTTCATGTATCAATAGAATTAACATAATAAAAATGGCCATCCTACCAAAACAATTTATAGATTCAGTGCAATCAATCCCCTTCAAAATTCCAACACAACTCTTCACAGATCTTGAAAGGACAATTCTCAGTTTCATATGGAAACACACACACACACACACACACACACACACACACACACACACACACACATACACACACACACACAACAAAAACAGGGTAACTAAAATAATTCTGAACAATAAAAGAACTTCTGGAGATATTACCATTCCTGATTTTAAGTTGTACTACAGAGATATAATAATAAAAACAGCATGGTAGCACATAAAAACAGACTCATTGACCACTGGCATCTAATTGAAGACCCATTGATCAACTGATACTGGAAAGAAATCATCTTGAGAGAGGTAACCCAAACCATGAAAGAGAAATATATTTGCTTACATGCAGATATTATCCATTAAGTAAATGATATTCAAGCTACAATCTGAGACCCAGAGAAGATAGATATAGAGGATGGGACTTGGTGGGGATCACATGGATCTCCCTGAGATGGGGAAATGGAAAAGATTTTATGGGTGGACAAGAATGGGAGGATCAATTGGGGAAATGGAGGGGATATGGAATTGAGGGAGGGAATTCAGGAAGGGAGAAGGGATATGGGATGAAAGAATTCAGGGAGAGACAGCTAGAGTTAAGGGGTATTTCAGTGGTGATGTGAAAACCTAGGGCAGTGGAAACCTACTAAAATATATGAAGGCAATCCTAGCGAAGTCTCTAAATAATGGGGGTGATGGAGTCTTAACCGGTCATCTCTTGTCACCAAACAAAGCTTCCAGTACCAGGAGTGGGTTACATTCAATTGAGTTGTTTGCCAAAGACGTACCATGGTGGAAATTCCCAAACAACTCAGGTTGTTGCTAAGACAATAGATTGCTCTCCACAAACCAACACCAAGCCCCATTGCTTGCACAACACCCACACAACTCATTGAACATGGAGAAGTAAAACTTGTGCCTACAAAGAACCTTGACCCTTATGTTCTAGTGTCCTTGAGGAGGGTAATTTACAGCCTACCAAAAGAGAATCATAAATACTAACTCAGCCACAAACCCATTTTTTTCTCCATTTTTATTTTTTAATTAGAAACAACATTGTTTTACATGCCAATCCTAGTTCTTTCCCCCTCCCCTCCTCCTTTGTCCCCCCCCCCCTGCCAACTAACACCCTACCTATCCCATACACTTTCTGCTGCCCAGGGAGGATGAGTCCTTCCATAGGGGGCTTAAAAGTCTGTCATATCCTTTGGGATAGGGCCTAGGCCCACCTCCATGTGTCTAGGCTCAGGAAGTAACCCTCTATGTGGGATGGGCTCCCAAAGTCCATTCCTATGCTATGGATAAGTACTGATCTACTACAAGGGGCCCCATAGATTTCCAAGGTCTCCTCATTGACACCCACATTCATGGGTCTGGATCAGTCCCATGATGGTAATCCAGCTATCAGTCTGGGGACCAAGAGCTCTCCCTTTTTCAGGTCAGCTGTTTCTGAGGGTTTCACCAGCCTGGTCTGGACCCCTTTGCTCATCACTCCTCCTCTGCAACTGAATTCCAGTTTAGTTCAGAGTTTAGCTGTGGTTGTATGCTTCTACTTTCACTAGCTGCTGGATGAAGGCTATAGGATGACATATAAGTTAGTCATCAATCTCATTATCAGGGGAGGGCATTTAAGGTAGCCTCTCCTCTGTTGCTTAAATTGTTAGTTGGTGTCATGTTTGTAGATCTCCAGACATTTCCCTAGTGCCTGATTTCTCTTGAAACCTATAATGGCTCCTTCTATTATGGTATCTCTTATCTTGCTCTCCTCCATTCTTCCCCTGACTCAACCTTCCTGCTTCAACCTCTCATGTCTTCCTCACCCCCTCTTCTCCCCTTCTCATTCTCCTCTCCCCTCCACATTTTTTCTATCCATTCTTCAGTTGAGGGGCATCTAGTTTGCTTCCAGGTTCTGGCTATTACAAGTAATGTTGCTATGAACACAGTTGAACAGATGTCCTTGTTGTAGGAATGTGCTTCTTTTGGGTATATGCCTAAGAGTGGAATTGCTGGATCTTGTGGTAGACTGATTCCCATTTTCCTGAGGAATTGCCATATTGACTGTGACCTTTGCCTTACAGAAGCTTCTCAGTTTCAGGAGGTCCCATTTATTAATTCTTGATCTCAGTGTTTGTGCTACAGGTGTAATGTTCAAGAAGTGATCTGCTGTAGCAATTCATTCAAGGGAATTTTCTACTTTCTCTTCTAATAGGTTCAGAGTGGCTGGATTTATGTTGAGGTCTTTGATCTATTTGGACCTAAGTTTTGTGCATGGTGATAGACATCCAGTTATGCCAGCACCATTTGTTGATGCTTTTTAAAAATTTTATTGTATAACTTTAGCTTCTTTGTCAAAGATCAGGTGTTCCAAGGTGTGTGGGTTAATATCAGGGTTTTCAACTTGATTCCATTGGTCTACCTGTCAATTTTTGTGCCAATACTAAGCTGTTTTCAGGACTATAGCTCTATAATAGAGCTTGAAGTCAGGGATGGTGATGCCTCCAGAAGTTCCTCTATTGTATAGGGTTGTTTTGGTCTTTTGTTTTTCCATATAAAGTTGAGAATTGTTCTTTCTCGTCCTGTGAATAATTAGTCTGGGATTTTGATGAGAATTACTCGTCTGTAGATTGCTTTTGGCAAGATTGCCATTTTTACTATGTTGATCCTACCTATTCAAGAACATGGGAGATCCTTCCCTTTTCTGGTATCTTCTTTAATTTCTTTCTATAAAGACTCAAAATTCTTATGACACAGGTCTTTCACTTGTTTGGTTAGTGTTACCCCAATATATTTTATATTGTTTGTGGCAATTGTAAAGGTGATGTTCCTGTGATTTCTTTCTAAGCACATTTATCATCTGTATATAGTGGGGCTACTGATTTTTTGAGTTAATCTTGTATCCTGCCACTTTTCTAAAGGTGTTTATCAGCTGTAAGAGTTCCCTGGTAGAGTTTTTTTAGGTCACTTATGTAGACTATCATATCATCTGCAAATAGTGAAAGTTTGACTTCTTCCTTTCCAATTTGTATGCTCTTGATCTCCTTTTGTTGTCGTATTGCTCTAGCTAGCACTTCAAGTACAATATTGAAGAGGTATGGAGAGAGTGGAAAACCTTGTCTCATTCCAGATTTTAGGGAAAATGCATTGAGTTTCTCTCCAGTTATTTTGATATTGGCTGTTGGCTTGCTTTATATTGCTTTTTAAAATTTAGATATGTTCCTGTTATCCATGATCTCTCCAATACCTTTATCATGAAGGGGTGTTCAATTTTCTCAAAGGCTTTTTTAGCATCTAGTGAGATGATCATGTGGTTTTTCTTTCTCAGTCTGTTTATATGGTGGATTGCACTGATGGATTTTTGTATGTTGAAGCATCCTTGCATCCCTGGGATGAAGCCTACTTGATCATGTGTTCTTGGATTCGATTTGCCAGTATTTTATTGAATAGTTTTGTATCAATGTTCATGAGGGATATTGGTCTGTAGTTATCTTTCTTAGTTATGTCTTTGTGTGGTTTGGGTATCAAGGTTATTGAAGCCTTATAAAAAGGGTTTGTCAATCACCCTTCTGCTTCTATCCTGTTGAATACTTTGAGGAAAATCGGTATTAGCTGGTAGAATTTCTGGTAGAATTCTGCACCGAAGCCTTCTGGACCTGTGCTTTTTTTGGTTGGAAGACTTTTGATGACTGCTTCTATTTCATTTGGGGTTATAGGTCTATTTAAATTGCTTATCTGTTCTTGATTTAATTTTGGTAAGTGAAATCTATCCAGAAAAATTGTCCACTTCCTTTAGATTTTCGTATTTTGAGGAATACAGGTTTTCAAAGTATGACCTGTTGATTCTCCGGATTTCCTCAGTGCCTGATGTTATGTCTCCCTTTTCATTTCTGATTTTATTAATTTGCATGTTCACTCTCTGCTATTTGGGAAGTTTGAATAACAGTTTGTCTATCTTGTTGATTTTTCTCTAAGAACCAACTCTTCGTTACATTGATTCCTTGTATTGTTTTTCTAGTTTCCACTTTATTGATTTCAGCCCTGAATTTGATTATTTCCTGGCATCTACTCTCTGGGGTGCGTTGGCTTCTTTGTGTTCTAGAGCTTTCAGTTGTGCGTCGATTCTCTAGTGTGACTATTCTCCAGTTTCTTCAGGTGGGCACTTAATGCTATGAACTTTCCTCTTAGCACTGTTTTCAAAGTGTCCCAGAAGTTTGGGTATGTTGTGTCTACATTCTCTTTGAATTCTAGTAAATCTGTAATTTCTTTTTTTTTTTCTTTGTTTCTTCATTGACCCAGGGATGGTACAATTGGGCAATATTCAGTTTCCATGGGTTTGTAGGTTTTCTGTAATTTGTGTTGTGGTTGAATTCTAACTTTAAAGCATGATGGTCTGATAACATACAGGGGATTATTTTAATTTTTTTGTACCTGTTGAAGTTTGCTATGTTTCCCAGTATGTGGTCGATTTTAGAGAAGGTTCCCTGAGGCACTGAGAAGAAGGTATATTCTTTTGTGTTTGTATGGAATGTTCTATAGATGACTGTTAAACCCAATTGGGCCATAACTTCTGTTAGTTCCTTTGTTTCTTTTTTAAGTTTCTGTCTGATGCTCCTGTCTAGTGGTGAGAGTGGGGTGTTGAAGTCTCCCACTATAAGTGTGTGAGGTTTTATGTCTGATTTGAGTTTTAGTAATGTTTATTTTACAAATGTGGTTGCTTTTGTATTTGGGCATAGATGTTCAGAATTGAGACTTCATCTTGATGGATTTTTCCTGTGATGACTAGGAAGTGACCTCCTTAATCTCTTTTGTTTAATTTTAGTTTAAAGTCTAAATTGTTAGATATTAGGATTGCTACCCCGCCCCCACTTGTTTCTTGGGTGCATTTGCTTGGAAAATCTTTTCCCAACCTTTAATTCTTAGGTACCGTCTGCCTTTGAAGTTGAGGTGTGTTTCTTGTATGCAGCAGAAGGATGCATTCTGTCTTCTTATCCATTCTGCTAATCTGTGCCTTTTATAGGCGAGTTATGACCATTAATATTAAGAGAATATTAATAACCATTGATTGTTCATTCTTGTTTGTTTTGGATTTGGTGGTGGTGGTGAAATTATGTGTGGGTTTCCATCCTTTTTTTCTTTTGGCTGTTGGTAAAGTGGGATTATCTATTGCCTATATTTTTCTTGTTGTAGTTAACTTCCTTGGGTTGCAGTTTTCCTTCCAGAACTTTCTGTAGGGCTGGATTGGTGGATATGTATTGTTTGAATCTGGTTTTGTCGTGGAATATCTTGTTTTTTCCATCTATATTGATTGAAAGCTTTGCTGGGTATTGTAGTCTGGGCTGGCATCCATGGTCTCTTAGTGTAGGTAGGATATCTATCAGGTGTAATTCTGATAGGTTTGCCTTTATATGTTACTTGACCTTTTCCCTTTGCTGTTCTTAATATTTTCTTTTTATTCTGTATGTTTGGAGTTTTGATTATGATGTGTGGAGGAGACCTTTTTTTTTCCGGTTCAGTCTATTTGGTTTCTGTAGGCTTATTGTACTTTCATTGGCATGCCTTTCTTTAGGTTGGGAAAGTTTTCTTCTATGATTTTGTTGAATATGTTTTATGTGCCTTTGAGTTGGATTCCTTCACTTTTTTCTATACCTATTATTCTTAGGTTTGGTCTTTTCATGGTATCCCTGGATATTTTGTGTTAGGGATTTGTTGGACTTAAGATTTTCTTTGGTTGATGAATCTATTTCCACTAGTGTGTCTTCAACTCTTGAGATTCTTTCTTCCATCTCTTGTATTCTGTTGGTTATGCTTGCATCTGTAGTTCATGATTGTTTACTCAACTTTTCTATTTCTAGCATTCCCTCAGTTTGTGTTTTCTTATTGTCTCATTTCAGTTTTCAGATCTTGAACTGTCTGTTTTTTTTTTCTTTCTTTCTTTTTTAAGACAGGGTTTCTCCATGGCTTTGGAGGCTGTCCTGGAACTAGCTCTTGTAGACCAGGCTGGTCTTGAACTCAGAGATCTGCCTGCCTCTATCTCCCAAGTGCTGGGATTAAAGGCGTGTGGCACCAACACCCAACTTCAACTGTCTGAATTGTTTCTTTCAGCTGTTCGGTTGTATTTTCTCGGCTTTCCTTAAGAGATTTGTTGATGTCTTGTATTTTTTTCCTCCCATTTCTTTAAGGGATTTTCTCATATCCTCTTTGAGGCCCTCTATCATTTTTATAAAGATGTTTTTAAGGTCACTCTCTTCTGCTTCATCTGCATTATGATGTTCAGGTCTTGCTGGTATAGGGTCCCTAGACTCCAGTGGTGTCATATTGGTTTTTCTGTTGTTGAATTTGTTTTTATATTGTCTTCTTCCCATCCTTTCTTCTGGTGGGTGTAGAAGGAGTCTCTTACTCTCCTGGTGGTACAGAACCAAGGTTCCCTTCTGGTAGGTGCAAACAGATCCAATACTCTACTGTCTCTCCTCTTCCTATGGATGGAGGCAGGGCTGATACCGGGGCCTTGGCAGTCTCTGGGTTTGTTGGATCCCACCGAATTGGCAACTGCCATAAGCCCCTCCCCCCCCCCCCCCGCCGCCCTTAGGTGACCCAAGCAGGGCAGAGGAAGAAGGGCTGGAAACAGCCCCAAACCTACCTAGTCCGGTGGATGGAGGCAGGACTGGTACCAGTGACTTGGAAGACTCTGGATGTGTTGGATCCTGAGGAATTGGGATCCGCAGTGAGCAGACCCCAGGCCTCAGGTGTCCCCGAGAAGGGTAGAGGAATGCCATAAACCCTGTACAATGCTGTCCAGCCTGTAAAATATGCTAGGGCAAGGTGGCACAAAGCTGGAGCAACCAACCAACATCTGCTTTGACTGAAGGCCCACTACATGAGATGAAACCTACACTCAATACTGCTTGAGTAACCAAGACCAGAGATTCTATGAAATTCTTAAAGAATTATTCAAATATTTTTAAGTACATATAAGTACACACACACACACACACACACACACACACACACACACACACACACACACACACATATCCCCACAGGCATTAGAGACACACATGAGTACATGCTAGCAGAGGTACTAAGAGTCATGAGGAAGTTGCTACCTTTAAAATAGAATTGAGAATGATGTGTCAGGGAATGCTAATTACGGCCTGGGATGGATGGCACCTAGTGATAAGAATAGCAAAAGCAATAATAGGTAGATATTGGTGCTTCTGGTGTGCCAGGGATCATATTTAATGCTTAATACACACCATCTCCTATTTCTTCAGACATGTAAGCACTAAAGCTTATAAAGGTGATGAAAAAGAGTCTCAGAAGTTTAAGAAAGTTACCAAAATGAAGTCATTGGTGAGAAACAGCTGATATTTGAGCCTGTATCTATTTAATTTCAATCCTCAAGAAGTTAACCATTATAGTAGTATATTGGGTAGCTTTTTGTTACTGTAACAAAATACCTGACACATGGTAGTTATTTTTAAAAGTGTTGAAGATTCTAGTTCCATTCTGATGAATTCCAGTTGGCATATGGTAGGCAGTGAACTTTATGAGTGGTGTTATCTGATGGAGGCAGGGACACCCCATGAGGATGGAGGCAGGGACTCCCCACTCTTAGGAAAGTTTTGTTCTGTTTTATTCACCCTGGACCCAGAATACATTTCAACAACTTGTTCTCTCTCTGCTTTGTGACAAAAATTTTATTTTCCCTGTCTCTGAGCTATACCTGTCTTTAAAAGTACACTCTCTGTACTGAAGTATGGCTGCCCCTCCCATGCTTCCTGGAGGTTCATTGGCCTCTTCTCCAGAGCCGAAGGTAGAACTGGAGCCCCATGGGCTGCTCCCCCTCACACAGGTTCCAAGAAAACAGCTTATGGTGGTGCTGTGAAGATGATGCTTCGTAGGCCTCTCAGAGGTGCCAAGGAGCTGTAGCAGACTGGAAAGAGCCTAAGAAGAGATCTGAGTGTTGCCTGTGGGCTTTGGAGGGATGCCCTATAAAACGGAGTGGGACAACCTGAGGATTTATTGATCATTAGGTGGGGATTCCTTTGCTCAGCAGTCTCATTTGACTCGTGGAGTTGTTGAATAGGTGTTGGGACTTGTCTGAAATTGCTGGGAATGACAGAAAAACTGGTTTGTTGAATATTATTTTAACTGCAATGCTACTACACAAGAGAACAAGTACTCCACTGGGGGGAAGGCTCCCTTTCGCTGTGGTTATGTGACTAGGAGCTGTCACTCTCAGGAGGATCCACATACCACTGCCCAATTGAAATATGTGATCTTGTGTATAAGCTTAACATTTCCACAAATCACCTTAAAAATATAAATAGGGTAAGTTAGCCTATTAATGTATTTTACTTAGCACAACAGATTTAAATGGTTTTAGCATTCAATCTCAGTATTCATTATGAAAGTTGTTAATATTCCATTTTACATCCCATGTTGCTGAAATCCAGTGTGTATTTTGTACTCAAGGAATTGCTTGATTATAGATGGAAGTTTCTATCCAGCCATGTTCTGAAGCAGTTTAGTCCCAAATAAATACACAGAGGCTTATATTAATTATAAACTGTTTGGCCAATGGTTTAGGCTTCTGATTGGCTAGCTCTCTCTTAATTATTAACCCATTTTTATTAATCTGTTAATCTGTATATCTCCACACAATCTTGGCTTACTGGTGATACCCGGGTCACTTTCTTTCTTGGCAGCTACATGGCGTCTCCCTGACTCTGCCTGCTACCTTCTCTAGCCTTGTTTGGGTTTCCCACCTGGCTAAACCTTGCCTGTCCATTGGCCAAAACAGCTTTATTCATCAACCAAAAGAGAAACCTATATTCACAGCACACAAAAGGACCTCCACCTCACTTGATTTAGTCTACATACATTTCAAATATTTAGTAAGTCATAAGTACTGTGTCAGGAGATACAAAGGACTAGGTGACTCCAAACATATTGCTCCTTGATAGGCATTTACTGAGCAACTAAGCAACTAAGCCCATGGCAGTGACGATTTGTGCTGGTGGGTGGGGTAGGCAGTAAGAATGCCTTAGTGGTTGTGGGAGAGACTCCATTTTGGAAAGAATGAATTTACATTCTTTTATCTGATTCTTTGGTGTTTCTCAGCAGAAGGTGGTAAATATTAATCTATCATTAAATGAACATAGTAATTAACATCTGACCAAAGTAATATTGTTCCACATACATTGTTGGCTGCAGGTAAATGTAGAGTTTATTCATTAGACTTGACTAAAACATTATATTTAATGATTCATAACTTCTCAGTTCCAGCTCCTCTTTGTCCTGGAAACAGCCAGTCCAGTCTTTCATTCTATAAATTTGGCTCTTCTCAGGTGTTTGAAATAAATAAAAATCTGGTATTTGTCTTAATGTCTTCAAAGTTCATTCATGTTGTCACATATTGCATAATTTGCTTTTTAAAGGACAAATAATATATATATCACATTTTTTTGGTGTGTATACATTTTAATGTGTATGCAGGTGCGCATTCAAATGTGCCTGTGGATGCCAGAAGCCAGACTCAGGTGTCATTCCTCAGGCAGCATCGCTTTTTCTGACAGAATATCTTCCCTGACCTAGAACTTTCAATGTAAACCAGGTTGGTTGACCACTGAGTGCCAGAGACCCACCCTCCAAGCATTGGGATTATAAGGACATACATCCTGGTCTTTTTAAAATGTGGGTCCTGGGGACAAAACTTAGGCAAGCAATTTAGCAAGTAAGCTATCTCCAAGCCCCTATAAAACTTTTTTCATTATCTGTTAGTGGTCATTTATGTGGCTTCCATTGCAGTAGAATATCTTGGAGATTCTGATTTCATTTCTTCAAAATAAATACCTCCAAGCTGGAATGTTGGATCACAATAAGTTCTATTTTAATGGTATTTGCAGAATCATTGCCTCATTTCCTATGTTGACTGCATGATTTTGAGTTTCCCCTGCAGTATGGGAAACTTCAGGCTCCTCCAATATCATGCCAACACTTGACTTTTGTCACTTCAGCCAAGGTATGAGAAAATTGTATATGCACATACAAAAGAAAACAAGCAGACCTTTCTCTTATACTGTATCAAAAAAGCAGGGCAAATTATGAAACTTTAAACCTTAATTATGAGCTTTTAAAGCCAAAAGCTATATAGTCAGAAACTAAAAAGCCCCTAGGAAAAAAAATAAGGAAAATGTATTACTCTAGGCAATGATTTCATAAATATGACACCAGAACATAGGCAATAACAAAAATAACCAATTAGGCCAGCATCAAATGAAATAACTGCACCACAAAGACCACCATCAACAGAGGGTAGGCAGCCTACAGACTGAGAGAAAATGCTTAAAAACCATGTATCTGGTAGGGTGTTAATCTGATAACAACTGGGAATCCCACGATACCTGTGTGGAAAGATGTTCACACCACTAATCAGATAAATGCAAATCGAAACCACAAGAAAACACCTCACACCTACTAGAGAGCAGTTATCAGAAAGGCAAGAGACATCATTTGTTTCTCATAACCTACTGAGTTTGGATATTTGGGAGGCACAGAAGATGGAGAAGTTAGTTGGGCCATTGTTCCAATCTGATGATTTCTTATTGTCCTCATTATGCAACACCCCACTTTAGGCAATAATCTCTGCTTTTCAGTTGCCCAGATTGTGAATGTCATTCTGTCAAGAACTTTATCTGAGGCATTATTAAATTTTCATAGGACAGTACCCACAAACATTCCAATCTTGAAAGTTTTAAGGTCAAGGTGCAAAAACAAAGCTGTGACTACTGGGATAAATTTCAAGTAAGCATAAGTGACTGGCAATGCCAAAAGAAACAGGGAGGTCAAGTCCCAAGATTTCTAGAGGGTCTAAGGAGCTATTTCTTCATAATGGTGGAGCAGAAGCCAGGTCAGAAAATGAGAAGAGTGAAGCACATTTAATGCACAAAGTCTCCTCTGTAAACATACTCATCAGGCTGGACTCCCTGCAGTGGATGAGAATGGGCTTAAGAGAGACTAATTCTTTTAAGTGCATTGCATTCTGTGAATGCTAAGTTCTAAGTGCTTCCAGGTCATAAAAATGGTCTTATTTCTCACCTACAATTTCATTCTCATTACAACAAACCCATTCAAAGGAGAAATGAAATGGGAGAGATGAAGGGGTTTCAGTTACCTTGATCAATTACCTTGATTCTGGGTGGGTGTTCTATAAGGGGCTCTGTTGTCTTGCAAAACACCAGCAAGTGTTTTCAGAATTTGTTTGCTGGCTGCTATTCAGCTTACTCATAGTTTTTTAATCCACAGGAAAAAAAAAGCAATGGAACAGAGAACAGGAAATTTCACCAAGCAGCAGGAACTGTTGAAATGGTCGTTCTGGCAAGAAACAACCCAGAATCATTAACCACAGCCCCAGACTTGTGTCTTCCTTTATACATTGTTTGGCCAGAAAAAAATTGAGCTTTAAATATCACTCTTAACAACAAAAGAAAATACTTTGATTATTAAAATAGCATGCTGGACTATTTCATTGATTATGCATGTTTAGCTCATTTAATTTTTATAAGTATGTAAAGCCCAAATAGCTTTTTTAAAATCTTATTTTACAGACTAGAAAATAAGAGGCAGCAATGAAAAGCCACAAAGCTGAACATCAGACAACAGAGCCCCAGATCTCACATAAAAGTCACATGGTCTATATTGTATGCAACAGGTCATTTAAGCAGAGAAAACACACTCCAAGTATCTCCTGAAGAACCAGGAGTAACTGCCAGGATGTCAAGGACATGGAAGCAGCTGGATAATCAGAATAAGGCTTAGAAATTCCATCATGGCTACTAACCATACATGCATGTGATATCTGTGGCATCATAACCAAATAGGTAAAAAATACAGCATGTATATTGTAGACTGTCATGAGCATAAATACAACAATAGTACAAAATAAATTTGTCCTATATACCTAACAATCTGCTGTTTCTAGAGCAACCCACACGCTGGTAGGAGGGTCACATGGACAAGAAGAGGTAGGATTTCACAGTTAAGGTCCTAAGTGGAACAGAAGGACTAAGGCTGTCTCAGATGTTTATATGACGATGGACATGTTCTTTGCTTATTCAACATGGTAGCTGCTAGCTGCATGTGTTCACTGAGTACTGGTAATGAAGCCAGCATGACTGGGGAAGTAAATTTTACTTGTGGTTAGTTTTAATTTAAATAAAAAGAGGCTGCTATACAGACAGTGCAAAGAATGAGATCTAAGCTTGCCCACACTAGAATTTTTCTCATGCTTACTCATTACGTGCATCCCACTGAAGCTTGAACAAAAAGGAGGAAAGTAATGGTTTTAAGGCATATAGATATCTACCAATGCTAAAAATGAAAAGGTAGAGATCCTCATCCTCACTTTGACATCGAATTAGCCACCAGATCCTGGCTATTATACCCTATAGGATCTTTTGGATGTACTGCCTACTTCATGTGTTGTTGGTCTTCTACTATAGTTCTACATATAGCCTGAAACAGACCCCTATCCTGGATTTTAAAATGTTTCCCTGTACAGGCTGAACTTGGTCCATGCTTCATCTGATATTCAAATTCCCATGTGGATGATCTAGCCCACAGTGGCAATCAGTACCTGAGCAGATATGAGAGAGCCCACACAGTGATGCTTAAACTGGGTTCACTAGGGTGGCTCTTAATCTAATCTAACAGGTAGGTGTCCTTATAAGAAGAGATGTGGACACACAGAAATGTGAGCAGTGTACAGAAGACCGTATAAAAACACACCCAGAAGAGGCCATGTGCAAGCTTGCTATCAGTCTCTGCTGATATCTTGCCCTTGAACTTCCAGACTTTAGGACTGTAGCAAAATAAATCTGTTAATTATGCTGTTGAGTTGTGGTGTTTGTTATAACAGTCTAGCAATCAAATAAATTGGCCATTTGGCCCAACATACAAGCTCCAATTGGTCATCTAATGCTTTTGCTTACTTGGCCATAAACCCTAAGGCCCAGCCTACTTTTTTACATGATTAGTGGTCTCTGTTGGGACCATCTATGTTGATGGATTGCATTTAAATCCAGCTTACATCCCTCATCTGCTATCATTGGAAAAGCCATCCCAAATAAATAGTCCTATCTTTGCTTTTTGCAGGTTTTTCATCTTCAAATGAATCCTCATATTCTCTTGATTAATGTTGTTAGAGGGTCATGAGCAAAGTGTTTGCAAAGAATACCTTTCCAAGCCTCTATCCAGGCTATGGGTCACTGAAACATATCTAACTGACCAATGAGATGATGCTGGAAGATGTTCGGTGAAGTTTAAGAAAGGCCTCTAAATGGGCTGTAGATGTAGCTGACATTTGTTTTCTCTGCTTTTTACTCTTTTCCATTCTTTCTTCTTGGAGTATACACAGTTTCCAGAGTATTTACCTCAAAACCACAGGGAATGTCAAGATCTAAAATGTTCTCAGTCCATGAAAATAATATGGGAAGTGAGGACTATGCCAGTTACCTTGATTTAATAATTTCATAATGCATCCAGTGATGATAGAATGATAGTGAAAGTTTGATTACAAATACGCTGGTCCCATAAGATAATAATGGAATTGAGAATGCCTATTGATTCCTGTCTTGCCCCTCCACCCTCAAGTAAAGAGAGAGGTGAGTGCCATGGTTTCTGCCAGCCCACCTTTCCCTCATCAAGTCTCTGACCTGTGACTGCCAGACCCTTCCTGCCAATGAATACCCCAGAGGGACCTGGAGGTAAAACAAAGCAGCCAGCATCGGCCACACTCCTGTCTTGCCAATCCACCCTCCAGTACAGAGAAAATGGAGAGACTCCACCTGTACCCACTGGAAGAAGAGATGGGAAGATGGCAGTATAAGAACATATCCAACAACAGAAAGACTTATAAGACAACACCAGAGTCTAGGGATTCTATACCAGCAAGACCCGAACATCCCAATGCAGATGAAGCAGAAGAGAATGACCTTAAAAACAACTTCATGAAAATTATAGAGGCCCTCAAAGAGGATATGGGAAAATCCCTAAAAGAAATGGAAGAAAAAACAAACCAAAAAATACAAGAAATCAACAAATCTCATAAAGAAAGCAAGGAAACCCAAGAAAAATAGATGAAAGAAACAATTCAAACAGTTCAAGACCTGAAAACTGAAATAGAGACAATAAAGATAACACAAACTGAGGGAATGCTGGAAATAGAAAAGCTGGGTAAATGACCAGGAACTACATGTACAAGCATAACCAACAGAATACAAGAGACGGAAGAGAAAATCTCAGGAACTGAAGATAAACTAGAGGAAATAGATTCACTGACCAAAGAAAATCTTAAATCCAACAAATACTTAACACAAAATATCCAGGAAATATGGGACACTGTGAAAAGATCAAACCTAAGAATAATAGGTATAGAAGAAGGTGAAAAGGCTCAGCTCAAAGGTGCAGAAAACATATTCAACAAAACCATAGAAGAAAACTTTCCCACCCTGAAGAAGGACATGCCTATGAAAGTACAAGAAGCTTACCAAACACCAAATAGACTGGACCAAAAGAAATAGTTCCCTCACCACAAAATACCAGACATATGGAATAAAGAAAATACTAAGAACAGCAAAGGAAAAAGGCCAAGTAACATATAAAGTCAGTCCTTCAGAATTACACCTGACTTCTTCATGGAAACTCTGAAGGCCAGAAGGTCATGGATATACATTCTACAAACATTAAGAGACCATGGATGCCAGTCCAGACTACTATACCCAGCAAAACTCTCAATCACTATAGATGGAGACAAGATTTTCTATGACAAAACCAGATTACAGAATACATATCCACAAATCCAGCCCTACAGGAAGTTCTGGAAGGAAAACTCCAATCCACGGAAGTTAACTCCACTCAAAAAAGGGCAATAGATAATACCACTTTACCAAAAGCCAGAAATAGGGGAAACACACACACACACACACACACACACACACACACACACACACACCACACTACCACCGCCAAAAAAAATCCAAAACAAGAATCAACACAATGGTCATTAATATCCCTCAATATCAATGGTCTTAACTCACCTATAAAAAGACACAGGCTAACAGAATGGATATAAAGACAGAATCCATACTTCTGCTGCATACAAGAAACACACCTCACTTTCAAAGACAGACATTTCCTCAGAGTTAAGGGTTGAGAAAAGATTTTCCAAGCAAATGGCCCTAAAAAGCAAGCTGATGTAGCTATCCTAATATCTAACAAATTAGACTTTAAACTAAAATTAAACAAAAGAGATGAAGAAGGTCGTTTCATAGTCATCACAGGAAAAATCCATCAAGATGAAGTCTCAATTCTCAACATCTATGCACCAGATACAAAGGCACCCACATTTATAAAAGAAACATTACTAAAACTCAAATCACACATTAAACCCCACACACTTATAGTGGGAGACTTCCACACCCCATTCTCCCCACTGGACAGGACTCCCAGACAGAAACTTAAAAAAGAAACAAAGGAACTAATAGATGTTATGACCCAATTGGATTTAACAGACATCTATAGAATATTCTATCCAAAAACAAAAGAATATACCTTCTTCTCAGTGCCTCATGGAACCTTCTCCAAAATCCACCACATATTAGGCAATAAAGCAAACCTCAAAAGATACAAAAAATTGGAACATCCCCATGTGTCTTATTGGACCACCATGGCTTAAAATTAGAACTCAGAAACAACACAAATTGCAGAACCCCTACAAACTTATGGAAATTGACCGATGCTCAACTGCATCACTGCTGGTTAAAGGAAGAAATAAAGAAAGAAATTAAAGACTTCCTAGAATTCAGTGAAAATGAAGGTACAACATTCCCAAACCTATGGGACACTCTGAAAGCAGTGCTAAGAGGAAAGTTTATAGCACTGAGTACCCACATGAAGAAACTGGAGAATAGCCACACTAGAGAATTAACAGAACACCTGAAAGCTCTAGAACAAAAAGAAGCAAATTCATCCAGGAGAAGTAGATGCCAGGAAATAATCAAATTGAGAGCTGAAATCAATCAAGTAGATACAATTGGTTCTTTGAGAAAATCAACAAGATAGACAAGCCTTTATCCAACCTAACCAAAAGGCAGGAGAGAACACACAAATTAACAAAATCAGAAATGAAAAGAGGGACATAACAATGGACACAGGAAATCCAGAGAATCAGGTCAATCAGGTCATACTTTGAAAACATGTACCCCACAAAATTGGAAAATTTAAAGGAAATGTACAATTTTCTGGATAGATTACACTTACCAAAATTAAATCAAGAACAGATAAGCAATTTAAATAGACCTATAACCCCTAATGAAATAGAAGCGGTCATCAAAAGTCTCCCAACCAAAAACAAGCCCAGGGCCAGATGGTTTCAGTGTAGAATTCTACCAGAAATTCAAAGAGCTAACACCAATACTTCTCAAATTGTTCCACACAGTAGAAACAGAAGGATCCTTGCCAAACTCTTTTTATGAGGTTACAATTACCTTGTACCCAAACCACACAAAGACAGAGAACTACAGACCAATCACCCTCATGACAATGATGCAAAAATACTCAATAAATACTGGCAAATTGAATCCAAGAACACATCAGAAAAATCATCTACCATGATCAAGTAGGCTTCATCCCAGGGATGGTGTAACATATAAAAATCCATCATTGTAATCTACCATATAAACAAACTGAAAAAGAAAAAACACCACATGATTATCTCACTAGATGATGAAAAAGCCTTCAACAAAATATACAAAGAACTAAAAAAGCTAGTCACCAAAACACCAAATAATTAAATTAAAAAGTGGGGTATATGAGTGTGCTTTTTCAACGATGTTCATAGCAGCATTATTTGTAATAGCCAGAACCTGGAAGCATCCTAGATGCCCCTCAACTGAAGAATGGATAGAGAAAATGTGTTACACTTACACAATGGAGCAGGAAAAAACAATGGAATCTTGAAATTCGCAGACAAATGGATGGACTAGAGGAAACCATTCCAAGTGAGGTAACCCAGTCACAAAAAGACAAATACGGTATAAACTCACTCATATATGGTTTTTAGACATAGAGCAAAGGATTATCAGCCTACAATCCGCACCACCAGAGAAGCTAGGAAACAAGGAGGCCTCTAAGAGAGACATACATGGTCCCCTGTAGAAGGGGAAAGGGACAAGATGTCCTGAGCAAATTGGGAGCATGGGGGAGGGGAGAGGGAGCTAGAAGAATGAGAAGGGGAGATGATGAGGGGTGAGGAGGACATGAGGGAGCAGGAATGTTGAGTCGGGGGAAGAATAGAGGAGAGCAAGATGAAAGAGACCATAATAGAGGGAGCCATTATGGGTTCGAGGAGAGCTCTGTCACTAGGGAGATTTCCAGAGCATCTACAAGGATGATACCAACTGGCAATCTAAGCAATGGTGGGGAGGCTACCCTAAATGCCCTTCCCCTATAAGGAAACTGATGACTACCTTATATGACATCCTAGAGCCTTCATCCAGTGGCTGATTGAAGTAGAGGCAGACACCCACAGCTAGACACTGAACTGAACTCTGGAACCCAGTTGCAGAGAGGGAGGAGTGATGAGCAAAGAGATCAAGACCGGGCTGTTGAAAGCCACATAACAGCTGACCTGAGCAAGGGCGGGGGGGCACAGGGATCCCAGACTGATGTCTGGGAGTCCAGCATGGGACTGATCCAAACCTCTGAATGTGGATGTCAGTGAGGAGGCCTCGGCACTCTATGGGGCCTCTGGTAGTAGATCCATATTTATCCCTGGAATAAGAAAGGACTTTGGGAGCCCATCCCACGTGGAGGCATGCTCTCTCAGCCTGGACACATGTGGGAGAGCCTAGGCCCTGTCCAGGATGATATGACAGTCCATGGTGCTCCCCCATGGAGGGCCTTACCCTCCCTGGGGAGCAGAGAAAGGGAGAAGTGGGGGGCTGTGGGGGGAGGAGGGGAGGGAGAGGGAGCAGGGATTGACATATGAAGCAGGCTTGTTTCTAATTTGAACTAATAAAAATAACTTCTTGGATTAAAAAAGTGTATCCCTCACCGTTTTGATATTGAAGTCCAAGGTGAAGGTGAGAACAGGGTTGGTTACTCCTGTGTCTGATCCCATTTGCTCTCAGGTGGTCTCTCCTGTGTGTTCAACTGATCTTTTCTCTTAGCACGTGTATCTCTCACAACTCTCTGGCACAAGTCAGGCTGAATTAGGGCTCCATCTTAGTGCTTCTCTTTAAAGACCTTTTCTGTCAAAAAAAAAAAAAAGGTCACATTCTGGGGTACTGGGAGTTAGGATTTCAGCATATGGGATGGAGCATTGGGACCATAATTCAACCCAAGACAACCTTCACATGTTGTTTAAGTTTTGTATGAAGAGAATATGCTTATAATTCATGGAACATTAAAGAACCCCACCCCACCCCACAGAGATAAAAAGACTCTCCTGAGTTTTAGCCAATGAGATGGACGGGCTGCCCTCTGTAACATTCCATGAAGAAATAAAGGTGAGGATACAGAGGACACTCCATTGAAACAAGGGCGCAGTGGCTTAGTCATCTCTAGTCATTGTACAATATAGTATTTCCTTAGATGTTTCAGAGTCATTGAGTATGTGGACGGTTGAGCAATATTATATGATTAAGTTGTTGCAGCCAAGTGAATATGGGGAATTGAAAGAAAGGAGAAAATTGGAGAGGGCAGAAGGAGGGAAAGAAGCAAGGTGGAAGACATTGGGGAGGGATTGAAGGAAGCCTGGGAAGAAGGGAGGGAAAGGAAAAAGAAAGTAAGGGAGAAAATAGATTTGTGGCTGACTTTTATTTAAACTTGTTAATCCATAGTAAAGCGTGTCCCATGGATAGGTTCCTCTCATTTTCTGGGTGGGCCCTGCAGTGAAATAGCTGTGTGGGTGGCATTTCCACCTGTGATTCCTGTTTTATGTGGGAAATGAATTTGCCTGTGATGTGAGAAACAGTGGGAAATGAGCAAGTTTCACTGTGCTGTGATCTCACCTTCAAGTCAGGAAGGATAATGGCTCATAAAACTTTGGAGTGAGAGGGACCAGAGCGCTTCTCCTGATGTGCTGGTTGGGAAATCACTGAGCATGATGGAATGTTACTGATGCTGTGAGGGCTTATTAAGCTTGAGGTCGTGAGCCAGGAGCTGCCTTCAACCCTGGAGTGCAAACTCATGTTGTTGGGTTTGCAGCCTGCGTGAGGGGGATGCTACACGGATAATGTGACTCTTGCCAGCCATTTCGAGCAGGGAGTCTGCCCAACTTTTCTGCATACCTCATTGCATCCACCCCGAAGAAAGCTATCGACTTGGTTTTTCTGACTGCCCCAAAGCCACTGGATCCTTTTAAAAATCAGACTCTTGAAATCTGCTCGTCAAAACTCTGCTCACCTTACCTATATTTGGCTAAACAAAAGAGTATAACATGAATAAATTCTGTTTGTAGTTCCCAAGAATCTTCAAACAGTTGATGTCAACTGGGCTAATACTTGGATCTGAAACCTTTTTAATACCAAGCCTTGAAACATTTGTTTTTTAATGAGTATAATTGAAAACAACCTTATGTGTGGAAGTTACCTTTCTCTGTTTCTTTTCTGAAAAGCAAAATTGAGAGCTGAGTTGAATGGATGTGAGGGTGGAGACTATATCTTTTTATAAGCTCATTCCTTCATCTGAACATTTATTTTAGGTACTACTGTGTCACAGGGAGGGTGACCAACTGTCTCAGCTTCTAAGAGATTAAGAAGTTTTGTATTTTAAATAGGGTGGGTTTCTCATCCAAGTTTAGAGATAAAAATCAATGATGACTAAAATATGCCAAGTGCCTGAAGCAATGGGCTTTTTCTGATTGCACAGAACACAAAAAAGGCTACTCATTTACCAAACTCTATGTGTATTTTTTAATTTAAACTTTAATTTTAAAATGATTGACAACGAAAATTAATCATGGAAATCATATAGAATGTGCTCTAGTGTATCGATTACTTTCCTGTTTCTGAGATTAGAGACTGTGACCAAATGTATCTTAGAGAAGAGAGAATGGTTTGTTTATTACTAAACAAAGGATTGGAGTCCATGATGACATAGGGAAGGCTTGGCAGGGGCAGAAAGATGAAGACTCACATTTTGACCCGCAAGCATGACACAGAGAGAACAAACTTGAACTGCAATGTCTGAATTATTAAATCTGACCTTCAGTCCACCACCTCCCACTATGCCACATGTTCTAAGCCTCCCTGCTCACCAGAGATGACAAAAGCCATCTCATTACAACCACCACACATGCTTAATCACCAGACTTTAGCACAACGTCCATGTTTGTTTGTTTGCTTGTTTTTCCACTCAAAAATCCCTTGAGTTTTGTTTTGTTGCTGTTTGAAAAGCTGTGTTCCAAAAGTAACTGGCCATAAGTGAATATTGGAATAATAGTTTTAAAGTCAGAACTAATGTGACCTAATAGGTGGATTGGATAAAGCAATAAGGGAAGGAACAGAGAGAGGGAGGGAGGGTGAGGCTAAGCTTTGATGAACACCATGTATGAGATACAGCCAGCAACTTTATTTCATATAAAGTCAGCAGCATGGGAAAAGTATGAAAAGTTCCCAAAGCCTGTGGCATGGCAGAAATAAAGCCAGGGTGCAGTTAGTCTGTCAGATCTGTGGCTATGAGTTACACATGGGTCCAGATGGCTTCTGTTTTATTTGGCTCCTGTTGTCACATTACAGAGGTTCAGTGGATATCATGAATGAGTAAATCTGAACCCTGAGTTTTATTACTGATTTCTATCCCATGCTAAAAGCCATACACACTCAGCAGGTGCTCTACTACTGAGCTTCCTCGAGAGCCTAGAAGTCACAGCTTAGCTTATAGACATTGTGATTTATTGAAATAGCAACTTTCTGCTCACAATGAATTACCTGCTTGTTTTTAATTTATACACAGGTTCATGTGTCTTTTGTTGCACTGGATTTCCTATGGATGATGCAGGGTTATTTCTTAATCCAAGGGTTTTCTTGAAAGTGGATGCAGTCTGTAGAAGAACGATGATTATGGTTCCAGTATGTCCATCTCACGCTTGGGTCCGTAAAGGAGGTTTACTTTCTCAGACATAAATCTATGGCTGTGAATTTGCAGGACAGAGACCACTGAAATGATTCAAAGATACTGTCATACAATTTTGGTTTGGACATTGAAGAGAACGAATGGCCTGTGGATCAGTTGTGACACTGTCTCATTCCCATTCCATTAACTCCACCTATAGCACTTCTACTTTCCTGTTCACTTCTGGCTGCATAATGCTTCCCCGAATTTTGGCTCCTCCTCCTTAAAGAGTGTCCTCAAGATGGGTTTGTGAGACCTGCAAAGTAATTTCCCACAACAGCCTTTTAAAAGTGCAAATTGCAGAGCTGTCGTGTTGAGTATGTTTGCTTTTCACAGCTCTATATCCCGAGAGTCTGGCTCTTGTCCTCTGTGTCCCTGACTCCTCTGCTGTCTTTCTTCTCTTGGCTTCAGTGAACGGGAGGCCCAGGAAGTTGCAAGAATGAGAGAGAACAGGATTGGCATACATTTTCCAGGACCTCATTCAACAGCAGTGACAGGGGCATTGTCACTTCTGCTCCTGCTGGAAGACACATTACCAGGGTTCCAACTCCCGATGACTTGGGTGACACACACTCCATGCTTTGACTCTTCAGACGAAGGTCAGTTGCCACTGTTTCAGCATTCCTAAGGGGACTTCTAAACCTTGCCCATGTCTAAGTAAGGAGGCTTTGATTGACTTTCCTTTGACCCACATGAGATGAGTTCAGTCTTCAGATAAGTCAGATCTAATAAATCAGACTCTGATAGGCCCCAATCAGTCTTTATTTCCTTTTCTTTTTATTATTTCCAATTGTGGTAGGGCACAGGTAATATATCATCTATTGCCTTAACTGATTTGAAGCATAGAGGTCAGTGTTGTGAAGCACACCCATGTGATTGCGCAACAGTCTTCACCACCCAGCTCCAGAACTCTATTCATCTTCCCCAACTGAGTGTCCTATTTAGTACCAGCTCCCCATTGCTGCCCAGCCCAGGCTCCGGAAAGCACCTGTCCAGTTTCTCTACGTCTACCTACTCTGGTACCTCATGTAAGTGGACTCAGACCTGGATTTTTCCACTTGCATGGCTTCACAGGAGCTTGAAATGGCTTGTACAAAGCTAGGCTGTAGTTTTAGAAAGGTTCCTTCTAGATTTGATGGAATCTCTTTAGACAGCATTCGTTTTCCCATCCTTATTATCATTCAGACAGATACTAACATGATTTTCTTACCATTCTCAAGCTCTAGGAATGTAGCCAGGGAGTAGTCCTGGCTCCCAGTGTTAACTGTGTCATTCACATGTGTTACTGGAAGAAAGTTATTAAATGTCTTGACTTTTTATCGTCATTGATGAATTGGACAATTTCATGGTGGTTAACATGCGCTCTCTACACCTTGCGGCTGAAACTTTCTATCAGGCTCAATTAGTATTCAGTCTGGGGGTGGTTCACTTCATCTGGAAACTGGCAATGTGTGGAGATGTTTTGGGTTGTCACAGCTGGGGTGGGAATACAGGTGGCATCTCATGGGCAGAGGCTGATATGCTGCTAAACATTCCTCCCATACAACAGGACAGCCGGCCAACGCAAGATTTACCCAGGTGCAAATCATTAGTGACAAGGTTGAGACACCTTGTCCGAGGGGAGACCCTGAGGCTCATAAGCAACAGCCAGGCTGTACTGTCTTCATAACCATGCCCAGGGAAGATCACAGCTGTGACCTACAGAAGACTACTACCAGAAGAGTGGATAGAGAGCATATGTTGAAATGGTTTCCCCTTTGCTCAGTGTAGACTATTAATGGGGACTACCATTTCCCAACAGGTTTCGTCTATGATGCTGAAATAGGTTGTAAATGAATGTGCCATCTGGGAGGGCTGAACTGCACAGAGAGATTAGAGGGCTCCATTCACATCATCCTCCATGCCCCTACTGGCTAAGTGTGAGAGTGTAATGACTGTCTTCTCGGTAGTGGTCTAGGCATGCATTTTGAAAGGACCCCTGTTAAAGAAGATTGGAGAGCTGTTCACCTTAGTGTTATACATTCCATTTGAAGGGAAGCTGGCCCTGCATGACACTTTGGAGGCCTCATGTCGAAGATGGCAGTAGATCTGTTGCTGTGATTTGGCCTCCCTGCATCTTAGCTGTAGATATATCCATTGGAACTGTTGGCTCATGTCCACCATAGACACACTGTACACATAAGCTGTGTTTCTTCAGGACAAGCTGCTAGAAATCCACTTGTGAAGACTGAGATGATACCTAGGAAATACCAATGCTCTATGAAAGGGCTCAGATAATATTGAGTGGCAGCCCTGGGAAGATCTTGGAAGTAAATGTCACCTTCATGCTGTTTGCTCTCCTCAGCCCACTTCCTAATGTGAAGCAGGTGGTGACTGAATGTTAAGGAGGTTTATTCCATGCCAACCTGGATGTGTTTTGTGTTTGGGGATTGCAGGGGGCAAGACAAGTGGCACAGCAACCGCCCTGTCCCCATGCTCCAGTGACCACGAGGACTAATTGCTGTGTTAACAAGAAGGGGGATTTATTCCGGCTTGCTGGATCGACAAACACATTCAATTTCCTACACACACAGCTCAGTTCTGCTCCTGCCATTACATGTGCATTCCAAAGAGGCACAAATCAAGGGAAGCCTCCAGATGGCTGCAAGTCCCCATTCTACAGTCTGGGATACCCATGCTGCTGCTGATAACCCTGTAGGCTGGAGGCAGCTAGAGTTGTCCTTGACTGTTCGCTGTTACGGCTTCTCTCCTGTGTCTGTACCAAAGTAAATATACCAAATGAATCCTGAGAGGCTGCATGAAAATCTGGGACCATTAGTCCTTGATGGTCACAGGAAATGAGCTCTTGAAGGGTGGTTTTAAGGTAATAGATTAGAAAGCAGATAGACTGTAATTTCAAACGAGATACCTTCTCCCCTTCATACATTTTTTTGTTAGTTCCCAAATGGTCTCCTTATTCCCTCTTAGTCCTCCCAGTTTGTTTGCTAGCATAGTCAGGGCAATGATTCTGAAGCCTGAGTCAGACCAAGTTATTCTCCTGTGTAGTTTCCCATGACATCCTTCCCTAACTTAGTATACACCTCAAAGCCCTTCCCAAGGGCTGCAAGGCTGTGTGTGCTCTGGCTTCATCACTTCCTGACCCCATTTCCTTCTCATTCACTCTGTTATGACCACCCTCACTTCTTTGAGATACAAGCCATTAGAAAGTCTTCCCTTGGGTCTTTACATTTGGAGGTTCCTGTGCCTGGGATACTTTTCTCCCAGATGTCCACACAACTGGCTTCTTCATTCAGCCTTTCCTCAGAGCTCCCTTTCTCAGAGTGAGCCTTGTGGACCAGCCTCTAGAACAGAGGAGTGACTGGGTCTGACTTAGGTCTCAGCATCTTCACTCAGGTTGGGCTAGTGAACAGGCTGAAAGGGCTAGGATCAAGGGGGGGCCACTGAGGGTTGCTGAGCAATACAAGTCAAAGCTGTTTGCAACTTGGGTTGAGGTCATAGCATTGGGGTCAGAGGACATGGCTGAACTCAGATTGCTGTTTACCTCTTCTTGAAATAATAATTGTATGGGTTGTGTGTGTGTTCCTGTGATGTGTGTGTGTGTGCCTCTATGTGTGTGTATTGTGTGTGCCTCTGGATGTGTATGTAGTTATTTGGTATGCATTGTGTGTGTATGTGCCTGTATGTGATATATGTTGCCTGTGTGTTCCTGTGTTGTATGTGTGTGTATGTACATGTGTATGCTTGTATCTGTGTGTGGTGTGCATTGTATGTGTGCTCTAATGTGTGTGCATGATGTGCATTGTGTGTGTGTGTGTGTGTGTGTGTGTGTGTGTGTGTGATACATGTGTGGTGAGTGTAGGTATTGTATGTATATGGTGTTTGCAATGAATATGTATGGTGAGCATGTGTGTGGTATATGTGTGAAGGTTGTATATATGGTATATGTGTTTAATGTGTGGTATGTGGTGTGTGGTATATTGTATGTATGTGATGTGTTAAATGTGTTGTGTGTGGTATGTTTGGTGTGTGTGTGTGTGTGTGTGTGTGTGTGTGTGTGTGTGATGTGATTGGTGTTGATGTGCTGTGTGTGAGAGAGTGTATATGTGCATTTGTGAAGATTCCTCTATTTTTCCCTTCTGGAGTGAAATTTTTTATTAGTACATATCAATGACGCCAACCATGGATCCCATTGTATTTCATTTCGTACATGTATATAATTCATTTTGCTTACATTCACTCTCCCATACCATCCCTTGTTCTCTTCTTAAATAGCTTCCTTTTTACTTTCTTGTATCCTTTTTTGTCTGTATCTTGTATGTAGCAGAAAGCATGAACTCTGTCTCTTTAAGTCTGACTTATTTTGCTTACCATGATGAGTCTCAGTTTCACCTATTTTCTTGAAAAAGACAGAATTTCATTCTTCTTAGGAAGTGAATAAAGCTCTAGTATGTACCTGCTTTCTTTGTATGCTCATATGCTGATAGACAGCTGGCCTACTTCTATACATGGATGCTGTGGGTAATGCAATAAATAGACTGCTATCTTGCCTTAGCACCAGTGACTCCAGAATCCCTAGACAAGGGCCAGCTGGACATGGCACTCTACATTTTCCCTATGCTCTCACTAGATTTGGACCAGCTGACTGCACATCAGAGAAGATCTGAGTGCTGGGCTGTATGTTCAAATCTCCAGCTTCCAGCTTGGATGAACCATAATCTCTCTGATCAAACATCAGGATAAGAACTCTTTCCAGAAACTTATTCCCTATATATTCACAATTGTTCTTCCTGTACCAATAATCTGCTTTGGACAACATGCAAGGACAATTTCTGAGTCTAAGGCAACATTTTTTTCAACCATCACAGGTCATCATTTGGTCTTTGCTTATCAAAGAAAACAATTAAACCTATTGCCTATCCTACTATAGTTCAAATTTGTCACACAATACACCATATGCACTTGACAATAAACAGCCAAGGAAGAAATAACTGTGGAAACAGAGAAGGAGTTTCTTTGTGGGAGTTGTAACTTGACTATCCGGTTCTATCTTCAGTTCCCAGATTTCCTGTGGCAATGAGTCAGTTACTAACCCAGTGAGACCAGACACTTCAATGTTTAAAGAAAGGTACAGGATACTTGAGTTTTGCTGTTCTCATTTAAAACATGGCATGTACAGGGCTGGAAAGATGGCTTGTGTAAAAGTACTTTCTACATGAGCCTGGCAATCTGACTTCCACTCCTAGATTCCATGATGGAAGAACCAAGTAACTCGGGAAACTTTTCCTCTTACCTTCCCATACAACTCTTGTCATCCTCATTGTCATCATGCTCATGTCATCATCATCAACTACAGCAGCAGCAATAACAATGCAACTAAAACAAAAATTTTAAGATAAGTAGACCTTGGTATGTGCTATTCTATATAAATAGCATGCCATGAGTTGGAAATGAGGGCCACACTATAGAGTGTCCTAATAGCATCTTGTACCACAGAGCTTTAATTTTGTGACCAGAGGTTACTCAAATGACCACATTCTATGATGAAGAGCCAGCCCACAGACTAGACTGTACATTCAACTGGATTGAATTTTGCTATTTCCAGAACTTGCTGTTATAGAAAGCACTGCGTCCAACGAGGTGCTGCACTTCCCCAATTCATTTCCCAGAACTGCTTAATTTATTGCTATTTCTCAGATTACTCACTGTTATTTAATGTGGCATTTTATTTGAGGAGGCATGCCTACTGAGGTACTCCAAATTATAGTAACCAGAATGATGACACACTGTCCTATGAGCAGTCTTCCATATCTATGGACTCATGAGTTATTTTCATCCTTTTCTTGTCTTAGGGGTGGCTGGAGTGATTATTTTACAAACCAAATCAGGTGGAACATCTGTAAGATATGAGACAAATTTAAACTCCTAAAAGGATCCACCAAAAGCCAGGGGATGTACTGGTCTAGATTTAGTCCAAAAGCTGTTATATAGTGGTGTGTTTTATCCAGGCCACACAGATGCAGACAGAGGGATTCTTACTTTCACTGCTGCTAGCTTCATTTTCTGCTGGAAACACCAGAGCCCCAAGTGGCTCCATGGCCCCCCACTCCCCCAGCAACAGTATGGATGTCTATTTCCTCTGTCACTTACTGCTTCTGATTGTAGTGTACTTACTTTAGGAGCCCTGTGTAGTTACTACACTAGGTTCGTCACTGTCATTGGCATAACATATATGAGATATTCTAGAAGATCAGATTATTGGAGCCTGGCAGTGATGAGTCTTTCTTGAAATGGACCTTGATTAAGCTGGGAGGAAGCCTCCACACATATCTGAGACTAATTTTTCTTTTCAGATCGGTGAGAGTTGAAAAGCTATTGTTTGAAGTTAACAGTAGAAGACCACTGTGTGTAGACATGTGATAATGGTCATTTATGTTTTCTCATCTTATAGAATGCAGCATGTGATAAGGAGATGAAGAAAGTTTAAGCAAATCTGGACCCATTATCTCAATATATTCTTGAAGATTCATTTCATATCATTTCCATGCTTTTGATTGTTTGGAATTTCCTGGAAGGTGTTGGGCAGAAGTCATGCAATGTGAACTAAATACCAGTTGATAATATACATGGACCTCAATCTACTAATCTTCTTGCCTATAAATACTCTGAGTCTGCTTGCAAATATTTTCCTCAGTTATAGTCTGTTTTCAGATTCTAATACAGCGACATAGAAAAAATTAAGGGTGTGCCAAGCTGAAGAGTCTCTTTCTTGTATAACACTGTCCCTATAGCTTCAAAAGACAGATGTGCTAATGTGTGAATAAAATTCTCCACATTGATATTTATTGGGCTAGAAGCATAAGCTCTTGAGAAACATGATTTTCTCATTCAAAAGCTTAATGTAGCCTCACTTAATATGCTTCTAAGTGACTTGAATGATCTTGTTCTTTTTGTATGTTCCATGATTTATTTTAATATGCCTGCTTCTTGCAAACAATAATATGGTTGGCATCTAGGGAAACATGTATTTGCATGCTTGAACAATCATGTCTATAGAGTAAATTTCTGTAAGATGAATTTGGGTTCAAAGGAAATGTATATTTAAGCAATAATAGGCATTATTAAAAATTTTTGTTTGTTTCCACATTCTTGCCAACTCTGGGTATCAGCATTTTTTAATATTTATCAACTAGTGTTTCAAAGACATGCTGTTTTTGCTATGGTTGGCATGTATTTGATTAGTAAAGAGGCTGGATATTTTTTCATAGATTTGCTAGCCATTTTTTATTTCTTCAGTTGAAAATGACCTATTTATGGGCTTGGTTCAAAAATCCTATAGGTTTTTGTTTGTTTATTTTTTCATTAAGCATGTGAACTCCTTACATGTTTTAGAAATAAACCAATTTGTTACATATGTTGCAACTATTTTCATATGATCAGATATTGATTATAATGAAATATTTTTTGACTGGACAGCTTCCACATATTTTATGAAAAATTTAATAAGGATACCTTAATATCATTATCAAAAAAAGAAAGGACTCTTACCTAAATATAGATTTAATGAAGAGGTGTAAGAAACTTTTATTAAGCATTAAATCCTATGAAAATATCCAGATGGTTACAACCTTACACTTTCCTTAAAAATTCTTGATGCACAGGCATTTTTGAAGACCAAGTTTTACACCATTAATGAAGACAGTTCATCTCAAACAGAAAGATTGATATATAACTGCTCAAAATATATCATTAACCACCAAAGGAATGGGATGTATTATAGAAAGAACATGAATCATTCAGACACTGGGCTCGTCATTCATCAGTCATGGAACCATTATCTCAACATAGCCACTTCCTCATCTGTACACGTAATTATACCTGAGTTGTAGGATTGTTATGATTGTTAAATGAGGGGTAATATATAGGATATGAATGTATACATGGTAGATGTTTAATAACTCCTCTGTTCCCCAACCCTCCTATTTCATAAAAAAAACCACACCTGCAGTCACTCAACTGTGACACAAACATTTAAAATGTAATATCACCAGATCAATAAATAGAATTAGCTTTTCCTTGAAACACTCAGTTGCTAAAATCTATCTCTCATGGGTACATCAAGCCTGATCTGATTTTCTAACTGAGGTTGAAACTACAGTTTCAACTTTGCAAGATAATTCACAGCTGCTATACATATTAAATATTTAATGTGAATGTTGAAAATGGTAAGTATTATGATCCACAAACTATTCAAGGAAAGCAAGAGTCTGACCGCAGTCTAGGAAATGAATCAAGGAGCTTGTAGGTATGGCTGGTGCCTCATTGGCTGTCCTTGTAGAGAGAGTTAAAGGTTTCGGAGCATTCATCCTCCCAGGGGTGAAGAGCAGACGCCCATGATTAGTCATGTTAGTTTGTACTCCTGATGGAAATGGTACTTCACTCTGTGGTCTTTCTCCTCAAAACCACAAGCTCTGCCGAACCACGAGGCAACTACTCAGCAAATTGTGACTGAGCAATTCTCCACAATACCTGGCTGGTGGTTTTTTTTTTTTTTCAGACTGAAAGGGTCACATAAACTAAAGAAAGTCTGAGACACTGTCACAGCCCATTGGACTCTAAGAAGACGTACCAACTAAATATGGATTGTGATGCTTAATCTTGCCTATCAGCTTCATTGGACTGAGAAGTGACATGGAGATTTAAAGAGCTCCCAAGTGTGCCTGTGAATGTGTTTCTGTGGACATTAACTAAGGGAAGGAGCACGTGTGGAATATACGTCGCATAGCCGGGGGACCCTGACATAATAAAATGAGGAGGATACCAGAGTGCAGCACTCTTTCTCTCTGCCTCCTGGTCATTGTGGTGGGAGGCATTCTGCTCTGCCAGGCCTCCCTACCAGGATGTGGATCAGCACCTCTGAAATCCAGCCATAAGCCCCCCACCAAATAATCTTCTCTCAAATTATTTATGACAAGTATTTTGTCACATGGTAAAGTAACTAACTCAAATGACTCATATGGAGAAACAGAGAAAGGGCAGTAGGTTTAAACTAAGAAATTCTGAATAAAGTTGGCTCTTTAGTTAAAACTAAGATAAAGCATTACGGCTGATTCATAAATTATGAGGACTGTAATAGACTAATAAAATACTTAGTTACACTAAGTATGGGGAGCATATGCAAATTCTTTTAACATTTTGAAACTTTGTCTGCAAATTTAAAACTGTTTTGAAATTTAAAGTTAATTTTGAAAAGGCAAATGGCTCCTTCGATTCCATCCCATTCTACTTCAGTATATTACCTCAAAACAAAAGGAATCTGTGCGTATATGGCTGGGGATATAGTATACTTTCAAGAAGGAGAAACCCCCTTTTTCACATGTCAGTGTTTAATTTTCTTATGTCTTCCCTCTCTGTGGATTATCCACTGTGTAGAGGGCCTATATCAATGAGGGGCGTCATCAGATGTTCCAAAAGAACATTCAAACACTGGAGTGATATGATCACTTAAGGTCGTTCTTAAGCAACAGCTGAGTTCTTGAACAATTACAGAACTTGTCATAAAGTGATCCTATTTTGCAAGAAGCCAGTCTGGAGAACAAATGATGAGGGCAGTGCCACAGTCTGCCTGCACATACGTGCAGAACTGGCTCAACTCATGTTCATTTTTACTCACCACAGCAAGACAGTTCTGGACAGGGGCTATATGGTCAACCAGTCTTGTAACAGTGCCTGGCAGCCCCCTTCTACCGCCCTGCAAGTTATGGCTAACTCTTGCATGATCTCAAGTCCAGGCAGAAGCCAATGACTCAAATTTTAAAAACAAACAAACAAATCTCTTAGCCAGATAGCATGTGTGGAAACTGCCAGCATTCCATTGAAGTTAATGAACCAAAGCATTTATCTGAGTAATTGACTAATGTAAATTTTCACATTCAAATGAGTACACGTTCTAAGCCAATTTGGCGTGTTCTTCATCTCTATACCCCAGAGTATGGTAATGTTTGCAGAATATGTGAATTATAAAGATGTATCAGCCTCCCCCCCTCTCTCCCCTCCCATCTCCCTCCCTCCACTCCCATTTCTCTTCCTCCCTCCCTCTCTCTCTCCCCCTTGTCTCTCATGTGCTTGTGCATGCATATAGTAGGCTGTAGATACTTCTATATGTTGATACTATGTTGGTTACTAGTAAGGTTGATTGAGAGGAAAGAAAACAGTGAAATATCTTATATTTACTGTTTTTTTCTAAATCAATTTGAAAAGACGCCAAATTGTTGCTTAAGGTTTCTTTTACGTTGATAATGAAAAATGGTGGGGGTGGTTGATTGTATCCTGACTTCTCAGGTCCTGAGGATGGTAACAGAAGGGACCCAGCAGGTCTGCCCACTCCTGTTGTTAATTAAAGTATTTTCACATTCTCCAGGGTGTAATGCACTCTGGGCACTGAGCCCCAGAGAGACTTGTGTAGCCTAATGATCACATATTCAAATAAACACAGCTGGGGGGCCACTGGGGAGCAGAGTGTCTCACTTCCCCCATCTCATTAAGGGCTACAATGCTCTGCAAATGTCTGAAATGCATGGCCTCCATTTCTTATGAATAATAAATATTAGGCTGTCAGTTCTTCAGCACTTCAAGGTAGGGTGGATACCCCTTCACCCAGCTGAGACCTACATGGGGTAGAGAGTGACATTTGCGCCTGAGTTTTCATTGTTGCATTCACCATGAGGTACTTGCCCAAGCAGTTTTACTCTTGTTTGCTACTCTCCCATCTGGATTTCCCTGAGTCTCATTTGTTGGCAGTTAACAAGGTTGTCTGTGTAGGGAAGGTAAGGGTCTTCCAAGTCTACTGAGCTGTCCTGAGGTGGATCTGCATGCCACCAATAGCCCAGGAAAAGGGACAGGTTTTCAGTGTGCAGCATTCTTCCAGACTACTAGGTTTTCAGTGTGCAGTGTTCTTCCAGACTGCTAGGCTGAATTGCATGCAGGTCTCATGGATGCTTGGAATTTGGGAGCAAGCATGGCAACATTACTATGGGAAAAAGGTCAAATAATAATAATAGTAATAATAATAATAATAATAATAATAATAATAATAATAATAATATGTAAACTGGAGAGGAGACATGACAGCAGGATTTTTATACCTTATTTGTAAAAGATTTGGACTCCAGTTTTAGATACAGTAACAGAACAATATAGGCCAATAGGACTTAGTAACTTAAATCTTATTTTATGTTACATTTTGCAAAGTGTTATGCATATATGCAAATCTTTCGATCCTTACAATTTTTAACACTAATTTTGCTGTGTGACCTGAAGCATGTTTCTTAACCCATTTGCAATTTTATTGTCTTCATCTTTAAAATGGGGATAAGGTAGAGAGTTAACTTTTTGGGTTGTTTGGAATATTCAATGAATTACTTATGAAGGGCCTAAAGTAGTATACTTAGCAAAGTAAGTATTTGATTAAATCAAAGATATCTACATATACTAAGTCTCCCTTGTTTCACAGGGTTCTGAATTTTATTATGATATATACATACTTATGTGGAAATATAGACTAACAAAGATGCAATATAAGGAATGTGTGATGTATACATCAAATATGCAATTTAAAATAAATATATGCTCTTTGGATGCCTCTGTCTTCCATCCCTGTATGTTATTTACAAGAGAGAAGTCCATATAATCCCTGGAAATGTAGTGACTGATAGCTTCAGCCTGGTTATAGGAACAGAAGGGTTCCTATTCACTATTACGTGCTGTTAAGTACCTGGGAGAAACATTAGACTCAGGTGGGAGTGGCGGGCTGGGTGAGAGGAAGGCCTGGGATTGTGTGTTGCTGCCTACGCCCTGGCCAGCATTTTCAGTGTGCACATTGATGTTCATAGGCCTTAATGCCCAAGAGTCCCCTTTCTCTTGTCCCAAGGGCAGTGACCTCTACTTATCTAATATGCTCAGGGGGGAGAGAGAGAGAGAACTTCATCTCTTGTAGGTTCAGGTTCCAGGCAGCTCTACTCATCAATCTGGACTCAGCAGCCCCACCCCAACCCCTGCATCCTGCTAATATCATCTCCAGAAGACCTGTCCTGGAATCTATAAACCAACTCTTCAGCCCCATCAATAAAAATGGAGACTCTAAGACAGCAGCTATGACCTTATCTAGGGACATCATTCCGCGAGCATTCTCATCAACTCTCCAAAACCTGAGGCAGGACCTTTCTTTCTTCCTGAATGTGTGACTAATCTGAGGGTAGAGGGAAAGAAAGAGCAGGTCTAGGAAGGCTGCCTGTGGGCCCATCACTGACCCAGGGTCTCTGTGCTCACAGTCACACATTTCTCCTTTCCCTGCCACACACTTGTCTTCTTGGATGCCTCTGCCTTCCTTCCCCACAGGAAGACTGGCAGATGGCTGCCAGTGTAGGTGTCCCAGCATCTGACATGCCCTCATTTCTGACTTCCTCCTGCCCAAGCTACCGATACTTGGAAAGGCACGGCTCTTGGGATACTGGTAATAAGTAGGAAGAGGCAGGGACAGATTCCCCTGGGATGCTCAGACCTGTGCCCTTGAGTTACATCAGAACAGCTCCTGAGTTTCCACATGGGAAAAATCAAGGCACACTAAGGCTCTTTCACATGAAGCAACTTTCAGGTGGCAGAAATAAGACCATTTGCTCTGGGGCAGCTGGATCCAAGTGCTGCCAGCCTAGTTCTGTGTAGAGTGGACACTGCCTTTGGATTCTAAGAATCTTTGTATATTTTCCTCAGAGCCTCAGATTCTGGAAGCAGGGGCCATGGCTGTGTGCTTTGACACATCCATTTGTTATTAGTCAAACTTCATGGGCACCAGCTGTCCCTACTGTATATTCTCATCCTTTACTACACACCCTTCCCTAAAGGAAGACAGGAGAGGACATGGGCCCAACAATGTGGGAAAGAGACATTCTCGTTCTTTTCCTTCTAAACAAAACACTGCTTCTAGAAGAGAAGTGTGTGTGTATGTGGGGGGGTTGTTCTCGAAAAGTAAGAAACTCAGCTGATTACCCATTGGGCACTGCAGTCCAGCCAAGTCTGCTCTCCCTCTGCTGCCACCACTATCAGTGGCTACAGATATTTCAGGGTCCTCAGCCTTTGTGCAGGATCAGGAGGGACACTGTGGCCTTGCATGATGTGCATAGAGACAGTTTAATGGAATGGTTCCAAGAGCATACCCTGGAGCCCAAATGTATGGGTCTAGGTCCTCCTTCTGGTACTAGAGTGAGTCAGTTGTTCAAGCTGTTTATGTCTTGTTTCCCCTCTTCCTATGAGGTTATAATCTGGATTCACTTCCATGACCACGGCAGGGATATATGTGATATTCCATGTGCAGATCTGAAGTGGGTGGTGCTGACATCTTCCGGTCTGTTGCAGCCTATAAGTGCCAGAATGATGACAAGGAAGAGATTCACCTTAACTGAGTGCATCAGAGCCAGGCTGTTCCTTGCTCTGAGCTCCAGTTTCCCCAATTTGGGAAATGGGGAGTCATGGTGCTATGTTAGTACTTATCTGAGAGTGTCTAGGAAAATACAGAATTACCAAGAACTGGGCTGAGGGCTGTTTCTTAGTGGTAGGACTCTTGCCTAGCACATTCAAGACTCTGACTTAAACTAAGCACTGGGCAGGGGAGGGGAGGAAATTACCAGCAATGAAAAGAAAAGAGGGACTATTAAAAAGGCCCCAAATGTGTTGTGTCCTTTTCCAGAATAATGGCCCCATGAATGCTTCCTGCCACTGTCAACATGGTTTCTTTTTCTGACTGAATGTACCCTCATGGTGGTTGAACCAATGTTGTCAGAGAGCACAACCTACTTCACCCGCTTCTGGTCAAGGCCATGCCTAGACAGGCTGGCATGAACTTTCACTGGGAGCTTAGGAGCCTCCTGTGCACAGCAGGAACCAAGAGTTGCCACTGTGTCTTACAGTGACCAGTGATATGCTAACTAATGGCCCTGGCCAGGTCTGTCAATTCCAATTCCATGTTCACAGTGGGAAGGCAGAGTGGGGGAGATGAAAGGGAAGGAAGACAATTTAACTCCCCCCCCCACCAGACAAAGCAGATCAGTGTCCTCGCCTGTAAATTGCAAGGTGAGGCCAACCTTAGTGGTTGAAGCCCTACTGACAGCTTCTATCTGGTCCATCCTATAGGAGATTCTTCCCTACTTCCTGACTGGATAGCTTGGGTTTGCAACTAACTGTGGACATGACATAGGTCCTGCCTAAAGCCTTCAGTGATTGAGCTAGGCCATGGCGCACATCTGTGATGCCAACAGCCTGTTGAGTCCAGGAAGTCCATGCCAGCCTAGGTTTAGAAAGCCTGTCTTAAAACAAAGTAAGAAAACATACATAGTTCATTATCCCAAGAGAAGAGACAGTAAGTGCACAGGATGTCACACAACTTCCTCCCATTACCCACAACAGACCACACCCATCAGTCAACACACAACCTACAATCCAAACCACTGGAGGTGACATATTAACCTGTCTTTCTGCACCTCTGATGAGAGGTGGGAGACCCTGACCACCCAAGTTTTTTCCCCTTCCAGTGGTCCAACTAGAGTGAGAACAAGAAAATAAATAGATAAATAAAGAAATAGATAAATACTTTAAGATTTTGTTCTTCACCAGCATTTAAATGCAGGACAGTTGCAGCTTCTGGCCTAGCCTGGACTACACAGCAGGCCCCTGTTTCAAAAATTAAAATAAAATGTGGGCTAGGGAGATATTCAGTTGGTAATGTGCTTACATTGCAAGTATGAGGTTCATGTGTCATGGGAGAGGTGCTGTCCATAGATGTGTTCCCTGACCAGACCCTCTGTGTGGATTCTGGTGAGAGCCAAGCTCACTGGGGAGAAGAGAACCAGGCCAGGGTGTTCAGGAGCACTCTTTGGTGTAGAGACTGTCTTGATTCAACTCAATGAACCCAAGCCTCTGTATCATCTAAACTCAAGGCAGGTGAATTCTGGGAGGTGGAGCCTGCTAGACTAGAAGGCCTCCAGAGCAGGCATTGTAGGACTCTTGGCATCCATCAACTTCCAAGAAGGAAGTTAACCAGATGAATCAAGTATCACAATGTTGTGGGAGCCCTTGAGATCAAGGGGTTACCAGGTGGCTCGTAGCTGCCTCTATAACATGTAGGACAGGACAGGCTTGTGTTGAATGGATAAATGGGCCAGCATAGATAAGCTGTGTCCTCAGGCCAGAGAGAAGCTCCTGGTGCTCCTTGAGAAGTGGTTCTCAACCTCCTAATGCTATGACCCTTTAATGCAGTTCTTCAGGTTGTAGTGACCCCCCACCAACCATAAAACTATCTTCATTGCTACTTCATAACTGCAATTTTGCTACTGTTGTGAATGGTAATGTAAATATCTGTGTTTTCTGGTTGTTTTAGGCGACCCCGTGTAAGGATCTCAAAGGGGTCACAACCCACAGGTTGAGAACCGCCGCCCTAGCTGCTTGGAAGAAGAAATAAGTCCTGAGTGAAGAGGGGAAAGGGTATTCTAAGCTGAGAAGCAGCATAACCCAGTGTCCCGAGACCTGCTGAAGGATTCTGGGACTCGTTTATGTAGTGTGACAGGCGAGAAGGTTGCTGTGAGCCAGTGGCAGAAAACAAGTCTACAGAGCCAGGCTGGGAATAACAGGTACCAGGGTGAATTTTACCCTTTTCAAAGAAAAGCCACTAGCAGAGTAGAGACAGGCCTCTGAAATGGGCAACACTTAACGTGTGTGTATGCTTCTGGAGATGGAACATGGAGCTTTGATCAAGCACAATAGACAAGCTATCCACCACTCAGCCGCCCCCAGTGCAGTTCTGCAGTTCTGCATGGTCCTCCCACTCTACTGCAGAGGAAGGAGTAGGTGGAGGTGAGAGCCTACTACCCACAAGGTCCTTAGAGTCTTCTGAAGGAAATTGATGCCCATGGCATGAAGGGAAGGAGACAGATAGACAGAAAGCAATACAAATGAGACCCATTAGCACTTGGTGACAGAATCCTATGAGGGGTCCCTTAGGCTGAAGTCACAATGGTCTGGGTTCTCCATGTGGGAATCTGATGACCAGAGGCATGTTGTGTAGAAGCAGAGAAATTGGCATCATGGAGGAGGAGACCAAAAGCAGACAGGAATGACGGCTATGAGGGGTACACTGGGTTGTTCTTAATGTGTCCAGGGAATTGTTCAACACTCATCTATCTGCAAACAGTAAATCGCTATCTATACAATAAGATATAAACAGGGAGATGCAAAGCACCAGCTTTCCCCCAGCCCCGTCCCCAGCACAATGAAGAGTGGAGATGAAAGAATCTGTGTTAGATGGAAGTGTGCACCGAGGGTCTCAGTGGGCAAACAGCAAGTGCACAAGCAGCAGCCCCGCCACACCCCAGGGGCAGGCTGACAGTCTGTCAAGCAGGGCCCCAGGGAGTTGTGGGGAAGCTGGCTTCCCTGAGAATGCTCCTGGTCCCCTGCAGAGCTCAGACCCAATCTTGAAGGCACCAGGGTGCTAGAAAACATTTCAAACCAGGAAACATCGACATAGATAGAAAATAGAAGTTGGAAGAGGGGGGTAGAGGAGAGGAAGGGAGGGGGAGAGAGGCAGAGAGGGAGAGAGGAAGAGAGAGAAAACTTGTGTATCTGGGCTTATCTCAGTGATGCTCTGGCTGAGGTGACAGAAAGCATCACTCCGATACTCAGGAGTGTAAGGGCTTAGCTCAAAGGCAGGAAAGCACAAGAGGCCAGGACCATAATATCACAGCTAGTCACTGTCCAACCCAGGGCAAAGTGCCTGGCCTGGCTTAGCCTGCACAGTAGAAAGGTGCTAGGGAAACCCCCTGAGACAGGAAAGAGCCAGTCTTCATAGTGTGAGGACATGTGAAGGAGACAAAGAAGGAGCAGGTATATGTGATGCACAGCAAGGTCTCTGCTTATCTATGTTGATGAGACAGAGACAGTGGTAAGGTGGGGAATGGGGAAAATGTTGCTATACATCATAGCCCCAAACCTCCAGCCAGCAGGCTGTGTAGTCATCATCTGGTCCAGGTACACTTGAAGATTTTCTTTATAGAAGAGCTGTTGCATACGAAGATGCTATAAGAGAGCCACATGGTGCTTGTCTTCTCTGACAAGAGTGTCTTACATCACAGGAAGCCATGGACCAAGAAGGAGAGGACCTTGTATCATCCAAGACCTTTGTTGCAGCACTGTGGGTCTTTTTGTATTCTCCATGTGGATACTGGACCTAGTCACCAAGGAGATTTAATAGTTGTGTCACCCAGTGACCTTTCTGCCTATTCCACCCCTCACTCTGTGGTGTGCTAGATCACTGCCTCCTGTGCACCTTGGGGAACCATGGTTTGCCATTTCCATAATACAGCCCTGTTCCATCTCAGAGTAGGCCTTGAAGCTTCCCTGAGTATCCCTTTGCTGGAGGGGGAACAAAAATGTCAGCTGGAGGTTCCCTTTCCCTGCTCTTCTAGGTCCCATGAGATGGTTTTGGGGGAGTCAGCTTTGAGGTCATCAGAGTCAACCACCTCTACTTGGGGACAGTGGGAAGCCCCAGCAGAAAGGGGGAGCACCGTGCTTCTGATCCTCGATAAAGCCCTGCAAAGATGGCTTAATGTCAGGGAAAGTCTTTCTACTAGCATCCCATTGGTGGTGTGTTCCTACAGCTCTGATGATTGGAGTCCGGGCAGAACTCAAAAGGGTCCTGCAGGATCAGGAGTGGAATGCTTTTCCATTTGATGATCTGTGTTTTGAGGCCAAAGCTAAATATAGCAATGACTTTAAGATGGAAAAAGAAATGAAGTGATCTGTGGATGGCATGCTGTGTGGGTCAAGTAGGAGAAAGTTGCAAGAATATCATAAAGTATTTTGTGTTGTTCCAGCCTTGGCCACTTTCAGCTCTCTAGATCAAAATGGTGCTTTGTCCTTCGGAGACATTAGAAAAAGAGGGACAACACAAAGAGCATTTCTCTTGAAATCCTCACCAATGACTTTGACCATAATGCCTACTGCAAAAAAAAAAAAAAAGAAAGAAAGAAAGAAAAAAGCACTATGAATCTAGACACAAGGAGTGAAGTCATCAACCTGTCACTACAAATACTCGCAATGAATGTGTCTGAGGAAGATCACCAAGCACAGATTAATCCTAGAGGGCAGCTGCAGTGTACCCATTCACTGAGCATGAATATTCCCATGGACTAAGAATGAACCATTGCCAGACACTGCCCTCCTGCCTCAGGGATGGAATGGTCTTGCTACCCTTTCCAACCTCCAAGAGCCCTTCCCATGCAACAGCTACCTTAAGAGATACCATGCCAGCAAATTGGGAGTGCAGGAAGAGGGGGGAGGGAGCTAAGAGAATGAGAAGGGGAGAAAAGGAGAGGAGAGGAGGACATGAGGGAGCGAGCAGAAAGGTTGAGTCGGGGGAAGAATAGAAGATAACAAGAATGGAGGTACCATAATAGAGGGAGACATTTTAGGTTTACAGAGAAATCAGGCACTAGGGAAATGTCTGGAGATCTACAAAGATGACACCAGCTAACAATCTAAGTAACAGAGGAGAGGCTACCTTAAACGCCCTCCCCTGATGATGAGATTGATGACTGACTTATATGCCACCCAATAGCCCTCATCCAGCAGCTGGTGGATGTAGAAGCAGACACCCACAACTAATCACTGAACTGAACTGGAATCCAGTTGCAGAGAAGGACAAGTGATGAGCAAAGGGGTCCAGACCAGTCTGGTGAAACCCACAGAAACAACTGACCTGAACATTGGTGAGCTATTGGTCCCCAGACTGATAGCTGGGATACCAGCATGGGACTGATCCAGACCCCAGGAACATGGGTTTCAGTGAGGAAACCTCAGAAATTTATGGAGCCTTTTGTAGTAGATCAGTACTTATCCCTAGTGTAGGAATGGACACTGGGAGCCTATTCCACGTAGAGGAATACTCCCTGAGCCAAGACACATGGGGGTGGGCCTAGGCCCTATCCCAAAGGATATGATAGACTCTGATGACCCCCCCTATGGAAGGCCTCACCATCCAGGGGGAGCAGAAAGGATATGTGATAGTAGGGTTTTAGTTGGGGGCGATGGTAGGGGAGGAGGGGAGGGAGAGGGAACTGGGATTGATAGGTAAAGCAATCTTGTTTCTAATTCAAATTTTAAAAAAATCTGCAATAAATAAATAAATAAATAAAAACTTTATAAGTTTGAGGAAGATATCCAAAGATGGAAGAATCTCCTATACTCATGATTGCTAGTATTAATAGAGTAAAAATGGTCATCCTACAAAAAAAAGAGAGGTACCATGCCAGCTAGCTCATCCTGAAGTCTATTCACCTGGGAACAGTGTAACAACCAAGAGACACCAGTCAGAAAAGAATTTAAAAAGAAATCTTTGAGCTGGGTATGTTGGTGGGCTTTCAGCCTGTCCATGCTGTCAGTATCTCTCATGCCAGGGCAGATCTTTGCATTTTCTCTACCCACCGTCTGTGAAAACGGCAACCTATCTAAACCTTTCTTTTATATGCTATGCTGTTTAATAAAACGATACCCTCACAAAAGTCATCTTTAGGCTGTCACCAATGTGAAATCCTGCAGAGACCTTAAAGAGAAACCAGATTCGGAAGCCTAAGGACACTAAGACTGTGAACCTACTTTAGTCACAGCATCTGCCACAAAGAACTACTGGCAAAATATTCCAGGATATATCTTCTCATCAGATCTCAATGATAACTGGGTCTGTGTAATGGATCAAGGAAATGAGGAAGAGAAAATGAGTACAACCTGAAGGCTATTGGACCATTTTCTGAGCATCAATGTTGTTTTCCCAAGGTAGTTATTGGGGGTATTAAACACTTAACACAGTGTGTATGACTCTAAGCATTCTACGGCTGCTTGCTTAAACCAGCCCAGAACTAAAAAAGGAATTTACAGAAAAGCCTCCCCTGCTTGTGCAATTCCTGACTGAAAAGTGCGGTTGGATATTTGCAGAAAATAACCATGTCGGTCTCAGGAAAGCTTTCACTGAGATGTGCCACCAGAGAGAATATCTTAGTCTTACTTCCAAGCTAGCTGTTCCTTCAGTGACCGCCTGGGACATAATCCAAATGGGCATGTTGCTACTCCATGTAGGAATGAGGTGGAGAAACTCAGCCAGGGTGATAGATGAGAGGCCCTGTCTTAATCCTCATGGACCTTGACCCTGAGCAGCTCAAAGTAGAAGGCCTGGTAACCCTGAGCAATTTTGACTCAGTTCACTCTAAAGAAGCAGGTATTTAGATGAAGCAGTGTACTAAATCCAATCCAGTGACTATTACTGTAGAGTACAGAATTGCTTCATCACAGTGTGCCAGGGTTCTATTTGGCATGTATGTACCCAGTTACCTGTCCACAGATGCAAGTCTATGCTCTTCAAAGCCTTGAAGAAACAAGTATCACTGCTCAGAGCCCCTCATCATCTAGATTCAAAACTTTCTCATCTCAGAGCCTTTACTAGGAAAACCCACACAAGTCCTTCTGGGATGCAGTGTTCCCTCACAAAGATAAGTGATCTGTAGGAAATTCAAGCCCTCAAGGAGGGGTAAGACATGTTTTCAATAGAGGTTATTGATGACAATGTTTCAGTGAGGAAAAAAAAAATCCCATGACCAAGAAAAAACCCCTTTCTGGTCATGTTGGAGATCATGTGACACTTTTTCCTAAATTCAAGCCAGTGTTCCTTTTTATGGCACCTTGTACTATTAAGTCCTCATGGGGTCATTTTAGTCACCAACCCCTTAATGAGGATACACCTGGAGAGTTCCCACCACAGGTGGCAGAAGTTCTTAAGTGTTCAGGCAAGTATCAAAACTGCTCAGAATCCAACCCAGATTACCCGAACTACAAATGGTCTTGTCTCACAGGAATTTACTCAGAGAAATAAAAACAGTGGAGGTGGAGAGTTTGTCTTCATAGATGGAGGGACAGAAACTTCTGTTCAGTTTGGTCATTAGAATTGACCAAACTGTCACATCTGGGTCACCAGCCAAGGCTCAGGCAATGCTTTTCCCTCTGATTTCAGAACACTCTATACTTAAACATATTGGAAATTTCTGCCCAGTGTATTGTATTTTTTTTTTTTTTAGATGCAAAGGAGAAAGTTAGAGCTTTCTTCTGCTTGAATGGTCCAGCCTCCTTTCTGGGATTCTTGATCCCTTGGCAAGACAGGCCAACAGCCATCAGGATTACATAAGAATGGCCTCTGTAGGATGGCACTCATGTATTCATTCTGTAACTCTACTCAGTTTTCCAGGTTTGAGAAAATGGTCCCTCAAAAAGAAAACAGAGCATCCAGATCAAAGGAAAACAAAACCAGGTTTCCCTAAAGGACCTTCAGATGCACCTCCAGGTGTTCCAAGACAGCTCTGAGTTGGGAGGATATATCTTCTGTGGGGTGGGGGTGAAGGAACCAGAGCTGTGTAGATACCCCCAGATGGCAGTCCTACTCCCAGTGGGACTCATGGAGACAGCCCAGCTCTCCCTGCAGCCTAGTAAAAATTAGAGCCACACTGTGCACGTAGCTACCCAAGGAAGAAGAAAGTACAGCAGAAAGTACAGCTCTTCAGGGAAGAGCCTTATCCAGGCTAGATGAAGGAGCTGGAGTGGAGTCTGATGATAGACATCTATTCAAAGGCATTTAAGTTCAACACAAATCTGATGGAAGAACAGGCTAATAATAATACAAGGCATCAGCTACCATGACTTCTTTTTATAAGATACATGAGAGATAATCGTGGCCTATCTATGCCAGCAATGGAAGAGTGGTGTTCTGAGAAAAGCAGATATCAGAAGTGGAATCATGGACAGCACAGGAAACAATCAAAGCATTGAAAAGAAAAATAGGCAGGCTCCTAAAGGAAATTACATATAACTTTGCCTGAATCTGAGACAGTGACAATTTTGTAGCATCAATGAGTCAAGTGTTTTTACAGGACCATCTGAGAACCAAACTACTGACGTGGTTAGAGTGAGCCAACAGCCACGGGTAACATAACATCATAGTTCCTTCCTTCCTTCCTTCCTTCCTTCCTTCCTTCCTTCCTTCCTTCCTTCCTTCCTTCCTCCCTTTCTCCCTCCCTCTCTCCCCCCAAAAGAGTGGCTATGCGGACTTGGGACATCATGAGCTCTGGGTTCTCTTACAGAATTTTTTCATTCTTTCATCCCAAATATCTTATAGTTTAGAAATAATTTATATCCAAGACTAGTTTATTTTATATACATGGGCCTTTCCAATCTCTATTTCTTTATAAGTTACACTGGGGGCATTTCCTTACCCACAAATAAAGTACTAGTCCTTGCCAAGCAAAACAGAGGTGTGCCTCTTCCTTCATTTTAACTACTCTCATTTAAAGAGTACAGTAGGAGTCAGGAGATGACAAATGACATACAGGGACCCTCTGCTAGACTCTCCAGGGAATAGACTCCAAGGGGACGTTGGTTAGCAGCTGTCTGAAGAGATGGACGATGCCTGGACATCTCTAGTTCTAATAGCAAAGTAACATGGGGAAGTTTCCACAGCAGGAGGGAAAGTCCTGAGTGTCCCAGAGAGATGATGGGAGAGCTCCCCACTCCTGGTGAAGAGTGCCAAGAGCTGGTCAGCAGGAGCCACAGCTTCAGACATGCTCAAGAAGTCTGCACTTGCCTTTCCGTAATGGCCATTTTTAACAGCAGGGAAAAGGGGGAGAACAGACAGATGGGATATGGCAGAGGAAGAAAAGGTACTCTGAAAATCCTCTCTCCTGGACACTCACCAGAGCAGCTGAGGCATGGCATTTTGAAGAGAAGCCTGCTGAGCCAGTGGCTGGAGAGCCTAGGTCCCTGTGTGAACTGCACTCTTAGAAAACTCAACCAACTGTCATGGGGCCATATGCTGAAACCTGGCCCACAGAAAAACTCTGAACTGTGAGAAAGAGTCGTCAAAGCAGATCTGGGCAGCAGCCAGCTTAGTGGAAAGCTGGTTAGAAACAGGACAACAGGCTCCAAGCAGTAGGCAAGGCAGTGGGAAGGACTGGTCTTCAGTCTGCATTGGAATTCTGAAGAAGTTGGATTTAATACCAGCCACAGTAACCAAATACATGAACTTGCCAGTGAGACTGAAGGCAAGCAGGCAAAAAGCCAAAGTTTCCTTCCTCCACGTCCTTTTATGTGGGCTGCCACTAGGAGCTGTGGCCTCAATTTGGGGTGGGTCTTCCAGGTTCAAATAATTGGATAAACAAAACTTCTTACAGGAGTTCCAGAAGTTTGGGTCTTAGTTATTCTAGAGGCAATCATGTTGACAATCAAGACTAGACATTATACGCATAAAATTAACAAATTAAACAAGAAATTAGAGCGATCTTAAATAAATATATGCAACTCGGTGCTTGCTTTGAAAAAACAATGAGGCAACCCCCAAATCAGTAGATAGACATAATTAAGATACAAGCAGAAATTAGTGAAATGGGAATGAAAAGATCAATACAAATGAATCAATGAAACCCAAAGTCAGATCTTTGTTTTTTCTTTTTTTCTTTGCCTTTTTAAAAATTACAGTTTGTTGAAGAATACCCCAACTGTCATCACAGAGCCTTCATCAGTAATTGATGGAACCAGATGCAGAGATCCACAACCAAGCTCCAGGCCAAGCTCTGGGAATCCAGTCAAAGAGAGAGAAGGGGAATATATGAGTTCAAGATCCTGAAGGGGAAATCTACAGAGACAGTTGAACCAAACTCATGAACTTTAGATTGACAGCTGTGGAGCCCCCCTTGGACCAAACTAGGCCCTCTGTATATGGGAAACAGTTGGGAAGTTTGGTCTATTTGAGTGGCCCCTGGTAGTAGGACCAGGATCTATCCCTGGTGCATGAGCTAGCTTGTTGGAGTCCATATCCCTATGGTGGGATGCCATGGTCAGCCTTTATGCGGTGGAGAGGGGCTTGGTCCTACCTCAACTTAATGTGTCAGACTTTGTTGACTCCTCATGAAGGTCTTACCCTTTGGGAGAAGTGGATGGGAGTGGCCTGGGGGCGCAGGTGAAGGGGGTAGGAGGAAGGGTGGGAGAGAGAACTGTGGTTGGAATGTAAAATGCAATTAGAAAAATAAAAAAAAATATAATTTGATCTTTTCTGTTGTTTGGTTTGCTTGCCTCTTTGTTTTCTAAAGAGAGAAAGAAAGAGCATGCATGGAATTGGGTGTGTGGGGAAGTGGGGAGGATCTGGGAGAAGTTGGGGGAGGGGAAACCATGATCAGAAGAATATAATGTATGAATAAATTTTCAATTGAAAAAGAAACTGTCTTATCAGATGCTAGGTAAAAATAGTATATCAAGATAAAAATAGTGTATTTTCTAAGTAGTTTCAATATTAGCCATAGGTCCTGCTTACCTCCTCAGGCTATGTGCCTGTTTGTTCTACTCATTATAATTAACTTAGAGAACTCCGTGTGCAAAGATTCCCTTTATTGCATTGGCTATAAGAATCAGATGTGATCTTCACCTCTTAGTTAATCTTCCCATGAGTTTTGAGTATCTACATGCATCTTTTGTGGTACAGTATTTAAAATCAGCAGAGATGTCTCTTATCCGGAAGGCATGGTACTGTCAGCATGGCAGGACAATATTTTATGGCTTGGGAATGTCTTCCTGGACGAAATAATTATAGCCTTTCTCCGTTCATTTTTGCCGATAGAAAATTATGTGCTCAATTTGAAGCAGAGAATGAAATAGTTTTTAAGATTCTTTATCAGCCACCCACCCTCCCTGTGTTCCCTTCATTCATGTGGATACTTTCTTAATATTGTTGTACAGTGTGGTGTGGTATGATTTGCCAATATGCCATGTGTAGCTTTTACTATATTCCATTAACCTTTAATATATTAAACTGAGCATTTTACTAAAACCCTCTGTAGTTCACAGAATATCCCTTGACAGATTTTATTGACATATATTGAATAGTGGATGTGTGCTATTGTTTGCAGAACCCTGGGCTGATTTTCTATGCTGCCTGGTTTAGTGCTAGGGCACTAAAGGGTTGTGTATGAGAACCATGATGTCTGTGCCATTCTATGGAGTAACAAAAATAAAAGAAGCAAAATGATGCTGCAGATCAGAATGGCTAGGATGCAACTGACACTTTCTCTACAGGGAAATCGTCACATTAAATGTTACTGTTGCAGAAGAAAGATGACAATAAGAATAGAAAGATATAAGAAAGGAAAAATATTAGTATCAAGTGTTTGTATCCCCTGAAAAATTCATGTTGAGACTCAGTTCCCAATATGGACATTGAATATTTTCTTTTGAATTCAGATTCTAGGTTTCAAATATATATGGATGAAACATAAAAGTAGAAGGGGTGATTTGTATGGAAGAGGAAGGGATTGCAGGAGGAACGATGGGAGATGAGAGTAATGTGGGATGATTATGAACCAAGTACATACCATGTAGTATAATAATTACTCTCTACAATGAATATGTGCTAATAATATATGCATGTATGCGATATGTTAAAATACCTACTTAAAAATACCTTCTTTAATATAATTATAGTATTATTCAATACTGATTTAAATAATTATCTGTACTGCAGATAGTACCTTATAGTATATTATATATATCACAAATGGTTATATGCGGACATTTATTTTATTACATTTATTTGTGTGTGTGTGTGTGTGTGTGTGTGTGTGTGTGTGTGTGTATGTGTGTGTGTGTAGGGGATGTAGCACACAAACATCACACTGCACCTGTGACAGGCAAAGGAGGACCATTTTCAAGAGTTGTTTCTGTCACCGTGTGATCCTGCAGACTGAACTCAGATTGTCAGGTTTGGTGGCAAGCACTTTACCAGCTGACACATCTCTCTCACAGGACCAAAGGTACACTTTTTAAATGATGTCCAGATGCCAAAATAACAAGAGGGAGCCCTGCATCTTTAAGGCCTTTGAGCTTTGTGGGTATCTATAAAGAAGCACTTCAGAGCATCTGGAGGACATTTATGAAACTTGGTCTTAACTTGCCAGGGCCTGTGCCCCTCATTGTGGCAGGACACATATCTTGGCTCACGTTCTGTTGCTTTCACAGGCTCAGGAGCTCTGATGCTCCTCACACCTACAACTCAATAGGCTAAGTGAGGATGTTCGCCTTGCTTTCCATAGCTCCTGATGAGGAGTCTCATTCACTGGAGGACTCCAGGTGCAAAAGTTGATGACTCCGGCACTCACAGGCAACAAGTCCTACCGTCACTTATGGGCACCTGCTCCCCACACTGCCTATCAGCTTTCCTGAAACCCACTGTTTGCAAGTGAGAGAACTGTTTCCACCAGGAGTGGTTGCATATGGTCTGGATACATCAGGGATCCTTGTAGCTCATGATGTATGTGTATATGTGGGATGTATTCTGCAAAGTATGTGCATATATGACACGTGTATGTTTGGAGGATAGATACAAGTGTTGTGCATGGTATATACGCATATAGGGTGTTTGGGCAAGATGTGTATGATAGTGGGTATGTATGTATATGGTGTGTGGCATGTGTGCATGTTGTGGCATGCATGTTGCATGTGTTTGCATGTTTTCTTTTCAGGAATTTCTGTGCTTTTTTCATGTTCATGCATTTGGCTTTTTCCTGGTTGACACTTTAGGTCATGTAGGTATCTCCCACACTGCTTTCAAACACCTATGGAAGAGAGGCCTCTGCTGCACCCTCCTCATTTCCTGGCTATTAGACCTGGAAGTACTTACCAAGTCTACAGTCATCCTCACACCAGCCCAGCACAATGACCCAGGACCTGGTTAAAGGATTTGTGCCAAGCAGACATGACTCAGCTTCCTCTCCAGTGCTTGGATGACTAGCCAGAACAGTGTACGATCTGCACAACAAAGATTAAGCATTTAAATTGCTATGCTACCTGAGGTTGGAGTGTGCCTTTCAGCTGACAGTCCAGGGACAGCAGTGTTGACAGATGTGAACGGATGGACACAGATGTAGGTAAGGCTGTGGACAGCTTCTTAGGCAGTCAACACTCTGCCAGCCTCATACAGCATCATTCCTGCCTTCCTCTCCTCCTTTTCAACTGGGTAGCTCCTTCCTCTCTCCCTGAGCCCAACCTTTCCCCCTTCCTCTTGTGAGTCCTGCTTCAGGGACTCACTGTGTAGCATGCTCACTTTCTTGTCAGGGACTTGATCATGTCAGAAATACACGCTGACAGCATTTTGGGAAATCCCCTGAGTTACAGCCACCTCTGCACCCATTTTCTTAGGACAGATGGTATTTTGTGACAGCTGCCAGATTTACCAAGACCTTCTGAGTCTTGGGAAGGATTCAAGCAAAAGCAGAACGCCTCCCAGGGAGAGGGGTAATGTCACCCATCTCAGCTCTCTCTCAGTCTAGTAGCGGATCTCTTTGATTCGCTGCCCAATGGCTCCTCCTGTGCCTGTCTCTTTCTGTCCATATGCTCTGGGGGAAGCACTTTGAAAAATTCCAAGACTGTTCTTATTTAATTGGGAGCAATTCCCTTCATCATGTTTACTGTACATTTCCACTTTGGCCATGTGACATGTTGCTCTCAGCATTCTTCCCAGTGGTTTTTCAGTTCTGAAAATGAATAGGCCTCTTCTCCATTATGTTTTTCCCAAATAAAATTATTCTGAAGTATCCTCCAATTTTCAGCTTGTCTGTTTCATATATTACATTAGAGATCACAACCATTTCTCACTGTGACCATCTATTGTTATGTGAGCGTCTATCTCTGTAACTCTCTTTAAGAGTTTGGGAGGTCGTGTGTCCTACTCTGTTTCATGTTGCCATAACAAAATACTTGCAACTGAGTATTTTACAAAGAGGTTGTCTTCTTTCTTTTTCTTTATTCTTCTTTCATATATTACATCCTGACTTTGGTTTCCCCTCTCTCCTCTTCCCCCAGGCTTTCCCCTCCACCACCGCCATTCCCCAGATCCACTCACCCTCCTTTTCCCTTTAGAAAAGGACAGACCTCTCAGGGATATCAACCAAGCACAGCATATCAAGTCACAGTGCGGCTAGGCATCCCCCCTCATATTAAGGCAACCCAGGATGAGGGAAAGGGTCCCAGAAGTTTAGTTCATAAATTCTGTAAGGTCAAGAAGATGATTCTAGTACAGGCCTCACGATGGATAAGATGACGTGGTGGAAGATCACAAAAGAGAAAATGTAGAGGTCAAATGGTGAGAGAGGAAGCAAAAGAGTGGATAAGTCAAGCTACCACTTTAATAGCAACCCATTGCATGGAAACTAGCCTTGTCCTGAAAGAATATCTTGAATCCCTTCTGAGTGTGGTGCTTTTATGAGTTAATTATCTCTTACAGAAATGCAATCTAAGTATCATTATGTGGGAACAGGGTTTCTAACATATTAACTTCGGGTTGACAAATGATGTCCAGAAGATAAACATTGTGAGACGTTTTGGACGCTTGCTAACTGAAGTACTTTTACAAAATTGGGGTCAATCCCATGCATCTTTCCACTCTTACTCTTATTGTAGGATTGCCTGGAGTTACTACTTATTTGATGACTGCCAAGCAATAGGTTACACAAGGACAATCATTTAAAGATTAAATTGTCCCTTTCAATCCTACATTGTGAGCAATAAAACAACCACTAGTCAAAAGACACTAGTTAAACAACTGTGTGATTTACAAAACTGCTGTAACTGTGACTACAATATAAATATGCAGAAATAGAGGTGATTAGGAGTGGGTGTTACAAGAGTCCAGATGATCAAAATCAGTAACTTAGAGTGGATTCACTTCTAGTCTTTGAACCCTCATGCTGGTGTTTGACAGGAGTTTACATGGAGTAAAATTAGGTGTAGAAATATTTGGAGATCAATACCATACCCACTAAGGAAGTACTGCTTTTTGTTTGGTTTTGTTTTCATTTTGAACTCTGATTGAGTGCTCTCAGTGTTCTTCACCTTTAAGACTTAAACCCCCTGAAAGTGAAAGAACCAGCTCTCAACTTCTGAAAACATGGGGAACATTTTTTACATTTTTATTTTTTGATTTCATTTTACATTCCAATCACAGTTCTCCCTCCCACCCCTCCTCCCACCCCCCTTGCCACTTCCCACCCTCCCTCACCTCCCCGCCTAGCCCACCCCCAGTCCACTTCTCCTCACGGGTAAGAAATTGTAGACAAGGCATTCCTAAAAATGTTGCTTCTTCTGGGAATAACCCAAATAGAAAGCCCAACCTTCCGGATTATGTAAAAGATGTGACAAAGGCCTACATTAGACCAATGAATGTAGATGGACCATAGACAAACAAGGCAACCCTTTACCACCGGGAAACTCCTTGGGGGGGCTTTCTATTTGGATTACTTACAGAAGAAGGCCCCCCATGTTGAATGTGGTGCAGTCATTCCAAGTCACTGTGGAGGACAATCCTTCCCAGAACAATTAGGAAATCCAGTGCCTATTGTAAAAAATCACACTGCTCTGGATGGTAGAATAGCTTTGGAGGATGAATCAAAAATTCAAGGAGGAAACAAAAAAATGTATATTTTGGCAGACTTCTATAAGTGACCAAAGACCAAACCTAAGAGTACCAATCAATAATGTTATACTCAAAGGATCACTGGACATATGTGAGGGCATCACTATTATCACTCCAGAATCTTGATATCCAAGTTGGCCTCTTCAGGAGGTAGATGTTCAATTCTTAGGGATCAGAACTCTATCTCAGTTAAAAACAAAGCACAATATGGGTTGAATGTTTAGGGCCAGAAGGACAAAGAGGAAGGCCAACATGGGAAAATTTAATGATTAAAAGTGAGAGACCTTCTGCAGGAGATAATACCTAGAGGTTATTTATTTATTTATTTATTTATTTATTTATTTATTTTGGAAAGCCTTCATTTGAGTCAGAATGGGGAGAGAAGCAAATGAGCATTGTGACTATTTCTAATCCACTATATCTGACCTTTGTAGGAAACACTTGATGTGACATGCTTAGCAGATCTCTTTTATCTTAGCAGGCCCCATACTGCACAGAACTTTCTGTGATCTTTAGAACATCCTGTCATCTGAGGATGATGGGGTTGAGTTCATCAAACACGTCATTTCACAGATTTCGTAAGCTTAACTGTGGCAACCACCAATAATATGTTGTCAGAAACAGTGATGAAACACGTGTGGCAATAGCCAGACAAGAGTAAGTATTGTTAATGAGCACACGCATTAAAACGTGATAAATTTGTTTCCTGGGGATAATCTTGTGAGATCTATGTAGTAATCAGTATCTTTCAGAAGATAAGTAATTCATGTTCTATATTCTTTGAATATCAAAGTAGTTTTTAAAAGTTTAAAAGGTTTTTTTTTTTTTTAGTTTTATAAAACCTAGATTATATAGTGGGTTCAGGCCAACCAAGGCTACATAATGAGACCTTCCTCAAAAAAATTAGAAGATTAATTTTTGCAAGTAGTACAAATAAAATACAGCTCAAGACAGAACTTTCATACACTGCTAGTCAAAATGAGACTTGGTACAAAAGTTTTAGAAGACAGTTTAATAACAGGAATCAAGAACCATTAAATTTTCTTATCACTTACTTCCATATTTCTGCTTCTTAACCTGCTTTTGTTGTTTGTGCTTAGCAAGAAAAGGAATTTCATTATTGATGCTAGTAGTCAACACTGTTAATACAGGTTCTAGACAAAACAATAGAAAATTAATTTTTAGCATTTTGAAATGAAGAGGTTGAGGCTCTCTGGTCTCTAATCTTAAGGAAGAGCTTGCTCTACTGCTCTCGTCTCTTTTCCATCCTTCATTTCTTTTTGCAGAGTCAGGGTACTCTACTTATACCTAGAACTATATGGAGTTACAAAAACACGCAACTATTATTTAACAAAACTTCTGAAAAATGCCTAGTCAGATAGTCTCCTCATTATCCAAACAACTTAAGTATGTGTGAATCAATGTGGACATTACAGATTAACCACTTGGCATGGCAAGATGTAACCAAGAAGTGTGGTAAACAGGAAACGTGAAGCTGCTGCTGCTCATGTTACACTCTATTTATCTATTTATTTGTTTATATACTGAAGTGAGATAGGGTCTCACTATGTAGCCCAGACTGCCCTCTTAGTTTCCCAAATGCTATGAGTACTGTAAGTATCCAGTATAAGAGTTAATGTTTATTGAGTATTTCCTGTGTGCTAAGCATGTTTCTGGTTCATTTGATTTTTTTTTGTATTTGAAAAATTATGGCTTATATTTTCCACGTTAGTTACAGAAAAGACATAAAATACCCACTTGTGAAGCTAACAAAGAAATAAAAGACTCGTTATATTGAGCTCCAAGAATGCGCCCGTCTACCATCACAAGAAACATCCCATTCCTGTGGTTATGCTCATCATGATCATTTCTCTTTTGCCTTCCATTTAAGTTTAGTGTCTGTAATGATGCCCCAAACTGTAGGTTTAGTTTTGTATGTTTTCTAATTTTATGCAAATAGACATTCTTTTGGTGTCTTTTCTCATAAAAAACTACAGTTCATTTTCTCCTGTACACTACTGCATCTATGAATATAAGTTTTCCATGGGCACATGGACAATTAAGAGAAATATGATTATGAACCCCCTGTGTGCATGCTTTAGCTGTAGGTTCTTTACACGTCTGGGGTTGAGTTGCCAGTGGGTAGGGCTTCTGTGTCCTCTATTGCTGGCCTGCTAAGTGTTGGGCTGCTTGATGGAAGGTGGTCCTTTTGCTCCAAGTCTGCACTGTCACAGGTTCTATTTTCATCATTTTGATAGGTAGATATTATTATTGTATTTGACTATTTATTTTGAAATAATAGTAATGTCGAACACCAGTTCTTGTGCATTAGAGGGCGCTCTTTGTAATGCAGTACTGGGAATCAAGCCCAGGGCCTAGTGTATTCAAGGATACACTCTACCAGTCAGTTACAACCTCAGCATTATGCTCTCTAGTCTAAAATGATTGTTGACATATCTTGATACCTTTTGATTAGACTGTTTTTCTCTAATTTAAAACAGTTTATACACAACCTTTGTCTGTTATATTTGTCACTTGTATGTGTAATCAGTCATTGCTGAGCATAAACAATACAGGATTCAGACTCTGAGTTAAATTAGATGATGGAGTTCTAAAATGAAAATATAAACCATAGAATTCACAATTTCTATAAGTTATTATAGTATCTATATACATTGTAAGATTACTATACCTGTAAAACAACAAGCAGCCATGACTACAATCAAGAGAAAATAAATGAACAGAAAACAAGTATATGATTTAGATATTAAAACTGCCAGGCAACTATTTTAAAGCCATTGTTATAGCAGTGTCTAGCAACATGAAATAATAGCCATATATAGGAATTTTACATGGGAATCTATTAGAAAAATCACAATTAGGAAAATAAAGTATAGAAAGGTGAAAAATGAAACCAGGTCAACAGAAACTTCCATGCCTTGAGGAAAATGGCTAGAGGGCCTCAATGGAGCAAGAAAGAGCCTCTTCCTTACAATGTCAAACTGTAATCACAAGAAATGAAACAAGACAGTGCAGATGCTGTGTCTTAGTTAGGGTCTATATTGCTGTGAAGAGGCACCATGACAATGGCAACTACTCTTACAAAGCAAAATATTTAATGAAGTAGCAGCTTACAGTTTCAGAGGTTTAGTCTATTATCATCATAGTGGGACATGCGGGCATGCTGGCAGACATGGTGCTGGAGCTGAGAATCCTACATCTTGATCCAAACACAACAGGAAGTGAACTGTTTTACTGGGTATAGCTTGAGCATAAGAGACCTCACAGCCCACCTGCATAGTGACACACTTCCTCCCACAAGGCCACACCCCCCATTAGTGCCACTCCCTTAGAGGACCATTTTCTTTCAAACCACCACAGACCATGTTTGAATTAATAGAAGTTGCAAACTTCCCCAAATTGTTTCCACCAAAGACTTACTCTTTTCAGGTTTGACTTTCTGGAGACACACAGAGAGAAGTGTATTCTGATTGCCAGATGGTGTTTTATTTAGGTAGCAGAAAAACAGGCAAAATATGAGGTGTTCCTCACAGTGAGATGGATAAAATCGGCATTAGACATCAGTAAACAAACAAACAAAAAAACTAACTAAAAAGAGGAATGCCACAGAAAGGAAACAAAACAGTCCACAGTCACAGCAGCAAAGGATGGTGCTATTGAGATACAATGTTCTATGGGATGTCACAGTTTCACAGCTTACAATTCAAATTATCTCCAAAGAACTATATCACAGTGAATCAAATGGAAGAGGTTGACTTTCTTGTTAGTGAATTTCTACAGACTTTCAGTTGACACAGAATTTGAAGAAGGAAATGCTTCAGAGGTCAACAAAGTCAGGCGGACATTCAGGCCAGTGAAAGTCTGGAAGTTGTATTGATCTATTTTTCATTACTACAACAAAATACCCAAAGCAAAGTTACTTTATAAAGAAAAGAAGTTGATTTTGACTCCTTATTAAAGGTGCAAGATCAAAGTACCACCTCACCTCTGGTAATGGTCTTGCTAACAGAGTTCTAGGATGTTACAAAGCATCACAACAGAGAGGGTGTGTGTGTGTGTGTGTGAGAGAGAGAGAGAGAGAGAGAGAGAGAGAGAGAGAGAGAGAGAGAGAGAGAGGGAGCATGCACATGCATGCATGCATGCATGCGGGTGTCCCACTTTCTTTGCTTCCTCATCTAAAGCAGTAACTTCTCAACCTGTGGGTTGTGACCTCTTTGAGCATCTCCCAAGACCAACGGAAAACACAGAAATTTACATTATAATTCATAAAAGTAGCAAAATTACAGTTATGAAGTAGTAATGAAAATAATTTTATGGTTGTGGTTACCACTCATGAGGAACTGTATTAAAGTGTCGCAGCATTAGGAAGGTTGAGAACCACTGTTCTAAAGCCATGTGGGTTCAAAGACAGTGCGCCATGATGACTTTATCTAACCTAACCCAAACACCTGCCCAAGGCCCAACTTCCCACCCCACAGCTAGAGTTCCTGTCTACTTTCTTCCTACCTTTCAGTAGGGATCACTTTTCAGCTCAGGAACCATAGGAGACAGAACCACATCTGATTAATTCAGTGCAAACCAAACATTCCAGTTCCACTTGCCCACTACGAGGCCTTAGGAAAGTTCTGTCCTCATCAGGGAAACAGGTTTTTAATAGAACTGTGTGAGGAATTTGAACACCTGCTGCAGTATGTGTCTCATCGGCCACAAAGTTATCCATTCTCAGCTATTGGTCTAAGACTATGGGGAGCTTCTCAGTGGTTCTAATTAGTGGCCCTTTTCAGTGGCCCTTCTCAGGGACTCTTCAAGAGAATCTTCTCAGTGGCCCTTCCCCACCTGAGCTCAGACTCTTTCACTTAGTTCTCCACATTCCCCAGTTTTCAAGGGCTCCTCCCCACCTCTCTTAAGGTGAAGGAATGTACCATCCCCAGAGCTCTTAAATTGGGCACACTCATTTTTCTTTCAGATCCAAACAAGGATCCCTGAGGAAATTGAGGCTGCATTTTGATTATAATACTGGCATATTTATGATATCCCCTGTGTTCACCTGCTTGTCTGCGAAGGAATCTAAGACCAGAGAGAAACAGTTGGACTTCACAGAAAGGGATGGTGAGAAGAGAGTTGCAGGATAACCCCTCCCTTGGCTCCCATGTGTAGGAGCACAGGAGCCATTCACTTGTCAGAAAGCCGACTTCCACTTACCTGAAAAAGGGGGTCCAAGCCTTTGTGAAAGCTGTGTGAGATGATGCATGGATGCTACCTGGTGGTTTAGAGGATGCAATGTGAGTTGTAGGAAGCCGGTTCCTGCATTATAATGCTGCCTGAAGACACCAAGGTGTGAATTACTTCACAGGCGCTGGGTAATCTCCATTCCTTTGATCTCTGCCTATCCCGTGGCTCATTCTTCCCTGAGGAGCTGAAGCCATTCATAGGGTAATACGTCCCAGGCGGCTGGTCAGCCTTTTATATAGGGATGGTTTTCTTCGTTCAATGTCTCTGCTTAGTCTCTGCTCAGTCTCTGTTCAGTCTAATGCATTAAAGCTTGTCTGCAGAAGGATCCGAGTGTCCTGCGTGTATTTCTTGCTGGCGAGGAATACAGAGAGCGCGCGGGACATATGGTGCCGAAACCCGGGAAGCTTAACATCTCCAGCACCTCAGAGACCCCTCTAACGAGGCGGATTCAGAACTGCAGGGTGGTAAATTCGGAGAGGTATGATTTTTCTGGACTTTGGCTTGGGAATGTTGCTATTTTGGGAGGTTAATCTATTTTGACTTTTCTCACTGTTGTAACAATCTTAAAGAAGTCCAAAATTACATATCAGAAACCGAATGTAATGAGAAAAATTCGGAGAGGTATGATTTTTCTAGACTTTGGCTTGGGAATGTTACTATTTTGGGAGGTTAATATAGAGGCTTCTATACTTTTACTAGGAGCTATTTTGACTTTTCTCACTGTTATAGCAATCTTAAAGAAGTCCAGAATTACATATCAGAAACCGAATGTAGTGAGAGATGGGGCGCGCCTAACAATAAAATATAAGAAAAAAGGACCTCCCGGGATGTCTAGTGACATGGGAGTGTATATAAGAAAAAAAACTACAACAAATAAGAAAAAAAGACCTCCTGGAATGTCTACTGACAAGGGAGTGTATAAAGCTTTAAATCTTGATAGCTCTAATAACTCTAAAAGCTCAAGAGATAAAGTTTTAAAAGAAACAGCTCAGCTAGATGAGGGAGAGACAAAAAAGGAGGGAGAAAGAATGGGGAATGGCCGGTCACACCCCGGTAAATTTAGAAGCTGCCCTACAACGAAACTGGAAGCCTTGGAGCTGAGCAGCTCAGACTCTGAGATTTCAGACTCTAACAAGGAAACAGAGCTAGAGAAAGAAGCAGCTCGATACCACCCCGATAGATATCGGCTGCCAAAAATGCCAGCGGGTGTGCTTCCATCAGCACCCCCACTATTTGGAACCGACTCCTTTTTACCATCAAAGGAGAGGAGAAAATTACAGATGGCTTTCCCAGTCTTTGATAGGGGAAAAGGCCATGCCTGCTATTCAACACTTCTTAAAGGCCTGGAATGCCTGGGGCTTTAAAGCCTCATTTACATTAACGCTGGGGGCCATACCGAGGCCAAGCGTCTCACCTCAAAAACTAAAAGGCCAAAAGAAAATGGTAAAATGGAAAGATATCTTAACTGATTTTTGGAAAGACCCGGATCCTATTCTCATAAGATCCAGGGGAGCGATATTGTGTTTTCTCACAGGATGAAGAGAATCCCCTGTGGATCCCAGAAAGACTCACCCGAAGAGTCTCTACAGACCTTCAAAAGTCAAAACTCCACCCTCTACCCCCGGGAGTTGAGAGCCGCTATTGTTATCCAGATTAACTCCTGTCCTTGGCGGAGAGATGGCGAGGGGTGGGGGTATAATTGTTCGATGCAGCCCTTTACAGATTACTGTTATTTTTGGCGGGTCCGTGAGAAAAGGGGTGGATGCAGCCGCCTGCGAAATGCTGTTACTCCTTTGGCTGGCATGTAAGCTCCAGGGCTCAAACCAAGAGATCATCCAAGCGCTTATATTTTTGGCTACTAAGCGATAGGCCGCCGGCCAGACAGCTCTTGCACACCCGGAGCCTAGGCTCACTGCACAGGGTAGAGTGTCTGGTTTGTGCAGCCCCAAAAAGAGGGATGCTGAGCATAGGCATCGCACAGAGTTGCCTATTATACAGGCTTCTCTGGGAGGTACGTTGACCTGCATAAGGGTTACCTGCCTTGAGAATTTCCCTTTCCCAGAAAAACGGCAGAGGACAGGTCGGGAGTACTTCGGGTCAAGCTGACAGCCTGATGGTGACTCTCGTACACAGTCTTAATGTTTGATTTTGGGAAGGTCAACCCCTGCCTCTATCCCTCAACATATGGGTGACCTATTTGCTTGTAATAATATAAAGCCTTTTCATTAATTAATAAAAAAAGGGTGATATGTAGGAAGCCGGTTCCTGCATTATAATGCTGCCTGAAGACACCAAGGTGTGAATTACTTCACAGGCGCTGGGTAATCTCCATTCCTTTGATCTCTGCCTATCCCGTGGCTCATTCTTCCCTGAGGAGCTGAAGCCATTCATAGGGTAATACGTCCCAGGCGGCTGGTCAGCCTTTTATATAGGGATGGTTTTCTTCGTTCAATGTCTCTGCTTAGTCTCTGCTCAGTCTCTGTTCAGTCTAATGCATTAAAGCTTGTCTGCAGAAGGATCCGAGTGTCCTGCGTGTATTTCTTGCTGGCGAGGAATACAGAGAGCGCGCGGGACAGTGAGTTCCTGTAACTCATCCATGAAAGTTGTTTCAAAAGTTAACAAAACGCACTGTGTGACTGTGCTTAGAGGTAGAGGCTTCTGCATGACTTTCTTAGTGTGGAACTCTCAGCATCTTTGTCCTCTGAAAAGATAAATCATAAATGTGATGAAAATCACCAGATGTTCGTGTGTCCCCACTTCTGGGAAGCTTGTCAGACAATGTCAGAGGTGACTACTGGCTGGCATAGAAGCCAACCTAGCAAAGCTCTCAATGTGTTAGAGCAACTGCCAAGAAAGCAGATGGCTCTGACTATTTAGCTAGTCGATTGATATTTAACCCGTAACACTCATTGGACAAAGCCTGTATTCAAATAAAGACTAAATGAACATTTTAAAATCCTTATACAATAATCTAAACATTTTCACAAAATAACAATTTTTATTTCATTAAGATACACTCAGGAAAGTATTCATCTTTGAGTGTATGTTTGTGTATGTGTGTATGATGTACATGCATTATTTATGTTATCTTCCTGTTCTGAAGTGAATGAGCAGCTATTTTTTTCTTGTTTGGAAACTAAAAATAAGAGCCTGTCTTATTGTGTTTTTTATAAGTGCTTTATTTCCCAAAGGAGAGGCAAACTGGATGTTGAAATCTAAGAACAGATACATGACATGGCACTCATCAGTCCTGAAAAATTAAATGAGATTTCTTTCAGTTTCTGAAAAAACTCATCCAATCAGAGTTCTGCAGAATGATAAATTGTGCTGTGACAGAAGGAGCCAAGTTCCATGTCAACATTTATTATCCCCTGACACACCTTATTTTGCTTTTAGTGATATGTACTCTTTATCTAGATACCTCCAAGTGAAATTCCAATCTGCTACCCCCCTTTTCTGACCCCATCAATATGTCATTCATTTACTTTCTCCTGCTGCGGGGGGGGGGGGTGCTAAAGGGTTTGCTTTAAGTTCCCGTGTTATACTTGGGGCCTTTGGCATCTGTAAGACATCACTGTGTAGTCAAGGCTGAAAATGTTATGGTTGTGTTTATCAACTTGCTGCATTTTAATGAAAATATGATTCAATACAATATGGCTTCATCTGTCTATAAGTGGATATATTGAGCAAGTTAACTGTTTTGAGTTCCTTGCATTGGGCAAATACAGCATTATTGCTTCTTACCCTATTTCTTTCCCATGGAAAACTTGCAACTATAGATGGGTTCTCATTCTACTTATAGACTATGAGATTGCCATCTTTAATTGTCAATGTGACACAACCTAGTATTAGCTAGGAAGAAAGTTTCAGTGAGGGATTGTCTACATCAGGTTGTCTGTGGGCATGTTGATGCGAGATTATCTTAATTAGGTTAATTTGTGTAGGAAGAGCTATCTTACTGTGGGTGGAACCATTCCCTAGGTAGGGAGTTCTGAACTATATGAGTGAAGTAACCAAGCCTAGTACAAGCATGCATTCATTCATGCATTCATTTTTCTCTGCTCTTGACTGTGGATGTGATGTAACAAGCTGTCTCAAGATCCTGCTGCTGTGACAGGACAAATGAAAGGCTGTAATCTGAAATTATCAACTAAATAAATCCTGTTACCTGTTGCTTTTTGTCTGGGTTTTATCATACCAACAGAAACCAAACTGGAATAGACCTACCAGCTAGCAGTTAATATCAGAGTAAGGCATTCTAAAGAAGTCAACACCTTCTTCTAATTTTGTTAAAAGTCCCTTGTGTTCTTCTCTCCTGTCAGACAAAGTGCATGAATGGGTGACTTTGCATTCATGTCACTCAGGCAAAGGCTTGTCCAGGACCACAGGGCCCCAAACACCATTCCGTAAAAGTCTCATATTCATGTCAAAGGCGCATGAGCACAACCAGAGTGCTGTGGAAGGGGGATTTGTATTCCAGCTCAACCCTTTCCTTCTTTCCTCTTTGAGAAAAATAACACTTACTAACAAAATGGCTCCTGAGGCACTTCCTCATCAGTGACCTACAGGACTGAACAGGGGGAGCACTGTTCAGGTTGTTGGCTTCTCCCAAACATGTTGCATTCTGAGGAATCACAAAGAACTAAGTCCCCTTCTCTCAAAGAAAAGTGGGGACTTGCTACCCACAGCAAGTGGGTCGCAACAGCAGCACTCAGAAACTTAGCAGCTTGATGAGAGTCATATATGCCAGAGCTGGGATTGTGAGATGCAGGCAGTAGCCAAAACAAAACAAACAAACAAACATCTGAATATAGGGAAACAAGGAGAGGAAATGCCAAGCGGCTTCTTTGCGGGCTGATATTAACTTGACGTTGGCATTGAGGCAAGTTTTGCTCCTTTACAGGAGTGCTGTATATATGTGATTATCCCTCTAACAGGAGAGCTTTCTTTAAGTCATGAACTGAGCTAGCACACTGTAATAAAACCGTACTGCTTTAATTGTAGGTATTATCACACATTAATTGGGCATTTGTAGCATTTGCTGTGGTATTTTCATATAAATATGTATCTCACATTGACTTTGTCCATCTGCTCTTCTATTTCTCATGACTCTTTTCCTCTTGCTCTCTGGCCCCTTCTCTGTTCCTAATAGCTCCTTCTCTATTTTCTGGACAGTTTGGGGTTTTTATTTCTTGCAGAAGATTGTCCCTCATTCAGATGGAATGTGCACCTGTTTTATTGGGAAAACCCTGAAAACAGGTAAGTCTAGACGAGGGGCCTGCATCTGCTACTTTACTTAGTGAGCCCCCCTGGGAAAATTGCTTCCTTTATCACATTGTCTGATCAGCAGAGATAATCATGGTGACATCTAATCAAGTTGTGAAGATTTGAAGATTTTTAATGGTATTTCAATACCCTGCCTTAGCAAGTAGCAAGTGCTCGAAAAATGTTAGTTGATAGGGTTATTTTTCGTAAGCATTAATTGTACATTTATTGAGTGTGCACTGCTTGCTAGTCCTTGTGCTAATTGTTAGAGCTACAATGATGAATGAAGCACAGGGTCAGAACCTGCTTAGTTACTATCTATCCTCTTAGCATCATAGGTACCCGGGATGTGTGGAGGTGAATTGTTTCTCTGACTTTCTGCAAAGGATAAGGATAAACAGTTATCTCAGATGAGTACTTTAGAACAAAGAAACAGACATTTCAAATGGCTCTCACTGAAGACAACAAGAAAACACCTGTTCTTGGAGTTTCTTTCCAGCTTGGTTCCACAGCTGATTTGTCCTAAATAAACACACAAAGACTTATATTAATTATTAAAACTGTTTGGCTAGGGCTTCTTACTGCTAGCTCTCTCTTAATTACCAACCCATAACTACTAAATCTATGTATTTCCACATGGCCTTATCTTACCAGAGAATGCCTGGTGTGTCCTGTCTTCCTGGTCTCTATATGGCGTCTCCCTGAGGTTTCTCTTTCTCTGCCTTCCCTTTCCCAGCATTCTCCTTGTCTCCTAGAGTCCCATCTATCTTCCTGTGTCTATTGTTTTATTCATCAACCAATAAGAGAAACATATATACAGAAGGTCAACCCCCATCAAACACCAGTTCCAGCTGGTTGGAAAAATAGGAATGGCCTTGGTGTTCATTTTTAATTCTGTGGTTCTGGATCCATTTTCCCAAAGAGTTATCTGGGAATCTCCCTCAAAACATTGGCCTCATGTTTAGAGGGGTAGAAAAATCAGGACTCTATTTCAGACGTCATCTTTTACACTCAACTGGGTCCAGAGAAAGCAGACTCACTTCTGGAAGTTTCTGAGCAAAAGAGGCTTTGGGGCAGGATCCTCTATGAAATATAAAAAAGAAACTTCATTGGGCTTTGATCTCAGTGTCACTGAATTAGGTCACATCCCAATCTACCAGTCAGCACAGGAAACCAAAGAGCATCAGGCCAGAGGTTCTCCCTGGAAACACACTGAGTGAGAAGGCTCTAGAGGTCCCAATAGATGCTGAAAGTGTCAGGAAGTCCTCCAGTAGTTCCAAAGGAAAGCACAGCCATAATAAGTGTCAGACCTTGAGAAACAACTAGAAAGGATGGTCAATTACAACTGCTTAATTCGCAGACACAGAGTTCATGCCAAAAATAAATAAATAAATAGAATTTTCTGTGGCTTCACAGCCAACTTTCAGTTACCAATGCCTCAGACTTCAGAGCTAGGATTTCAGATCTAGTGTGTCTTCAACTCCAGCTTATTTTGATTTTCATCCTAACTAATAGAATCAAGAACAAAGCACATGATGTGGGCAGATTATCCATTACTCTGGAATCCCAGAAGCTTCTGGGTACCTGAACTCGCCCTGAGGAGACTGGTGAAGGCAGCTTATTTGATGTAGCTTGTTTACAAGACCCTCTAATGCCTTCTGAGGATACAGATTACCTCTCAACATTCTGGTGTTCTGTAGTGTTCTGTTTCCTTTCAATAACCCTTAGAGGGGAAGCCCGCGGTCTGAAGGAGGAGCACAGCACTTGGGGAACGGTGCTGTGCTCGTGTGTGGGGACACAGGGTATCGTGATCAGCTACTGGATCTTACTCACATGCAATGCATGGAGGTTCCTTTGGCCTTAAGGCTTGGTGTGCAGAATTGTTCAATTATTAGATTATTATACAATTAATGTTATTTTTGTGATGCTTTTGTTTAAACCTATGGTTTTTATCTGCAATAAATCACAGGATAACAAGAATAATGTTGTCATTCTAATAATAACCCCCACATATTGAGGAGCTTAATCTTAATCCCTTTGAAAATAGCTGTGTGTACTTGAGTGGACTCTTTGTTTATTTACTTTGGTCCAGATCCCCGAGGCGGTTTTCAGGGATGAAGACTTGCACATGGGAAACCTCCCTGGTTCCATCTCAGAAGCAGGCAATTTATAATCTAATGTAAATCTTTAATGTTACTGCATCAGCAGCCTAGGCAGTAAGTCCCATCTAACCAGTGACCACCAGGTCTCTCCTGTGCTGTAATAGACTTCAGTGAGATTTTTGTGTTACCCTAAGGAGGCAGGTTACACGTGTAACCCATTGACTGTTTCTCAAATTCCCACGACAAGCTTCCACTCTCACTGAACAATAACCATGTGATGTTGAATGGTGTGTTTAGCCTGTGAGCATTTACAATATCACAGAATCTAAAGTTTCCCTTATATCCCCTTATCATTTTGCCAATAAGCATCACATCATCTCTAAATACTTGATGAAGGCAGGGAAAGGGATTAGCCCTCCTCACTTCAGTGACTTGTCAATTTGTTCCCAGTTAGAAACATATCTGCCTAGGAATAGCAAAACCAGTGACCTTTCAGATGTCAATTTGTTTCTCCATCTGTCCCACGACGCCAAGATGAGAAACTGGGCTGATGCAATCGAGCTGTGCTTCCCTTGTTTGGGTGTCAATACATGGATTTCTGAAAATTGAGGTGCTTTGCCAATTTAATCACATGCTCTGTCTCTCCACCAGTGTGAAGTTTGCACAGATCTCTGCAGTTCTGAAGCTGAGCGCCCTTCGAACTCCCCTTCCTACTCAAAGATTTCATTCAGTTTCTTCTAATATTCTAGTCCTTTTACTCTCCCAAATGAAATCACCCACCTTTTTATAGCTATGGAATACTAATAAGTTCTATGCTTCACACTGGAACAAGAAGAATGTCTTCAGGAAAGTGTTTCTGAATTTTCATTGGTTTTGGCATATAGGGAGTTAGGCAACTGTAACCTGTTGTATCATCAGTCTATGAATAATGCTGTAGGCTTGTCCATCAACAATTTAGAGACTTAAGTGAACAGCTGCAATCCTAATCATTGTCAGGAAAATGTTATCAGTTTAAAGTAAAAGTAATTTGAACCAAGTCAAATTAATTTAAGGCATTTTTATAAATCCAGATTTTAGGCAATTATTTTTTGAGCCAGTTAGCTTTTTATGAGCACTTAGGAATAATGATGATGAGCTATCTGTGTATGGTCTTTGTTTTCTGCATATTATCTTTAATTTACACTGGGTTTTGTATACGACACACAAAAGAAAAAAAGATCAATTTTGTTTTATTTAAAACTTTGAAAATTTTGATCCTTGCTCAGGTTACATCTTATGCACCTGAGAGTCTGATGGGTCACTATTTGGACTAGTGACTCTTGGTCTCTGGGTCCCAACCATTGCTGTGTAGGTATTTCTGTCCTTTGTTTACCTAGCTTTTGAGTTTAGTTTTTTATCTGAGTCATTTTATTAGTCCTTGTATGCCCATCCAGACTCCAAGATAACCACTCAGATTATAACCCTGATCTTGGTGAGGTGTGATGGGGTCTGAAAACCATCACATGAACACATCTTGTTTTCTCCTTAATTAAAAATTCCTTGAAGCCCTAGACTATGTCTTATCCAAAGAATGAAGTCTAGTGTAGATGCTGGCACAAATATGTTAGCAGCGTGAACTAGGAACACAGGCATCAAGATACACTCACAGACAAGTTTTATTTAGTTAAAAGTGTGTTGGAGAGTCTAAGTGTGTTCACAAAGACTATGATTTGCAGGCTCTCCAAGAGTTTAAGTCATACTGCACCAGCTGATCCCAGGAGTGTCTGGGGCTAGAGGCCTGGTCTTCACAGCAATTGTTCTGGATTTACCCTGTTTTCATTTTATCTTCTTAAGAAAACCTATTCTTCCATCTCTTCCTTTTTTCCCTCCCTCCCTCTCTCTTTCCTTCCTTCCTTGATTTCTTAACACCTCCCACCTCATTATTTGGCCTGTTGGTTTGGGTGCAGGATATCACAACACAAGACAATGAACTCAAGGCCCCAGTGCACATCTTAGTATGTGCTCTGCCGCCACTTTTCATCTTCTTGGATATGATGTTTTCTTTATGGTGTGACATCATCATTGTTTACATAGCTGACATTCCTTATACTCTAATGATAACATAAAGACAGATACCAGTGACCGGCTGTGATGGTCTCTCTATCTTCCCAGATGTATGAGCAGTTTCCCTGGAAACTATGGGCATGAGTGAATATGAAGGGTTACTGTTTGAGACACCAGAGAATGTGCTTCCAGGATTGTTGGCAGCTAGGTCTACATGGCATAAACACTCATGCTATGCCTTTAAAGAACAGCAAAATGTAATCCTTGCTCTTTGATTATTTTCGTGTTCTATTAATGAGAATTAAGTTTGCTTCTAAGTGATTAAAAGACAAAAATAGCAATATCTTTAACTAAGATGGCCCAGGGCTGAAATAGGTACTCAGATTCATGCAAGTCTGTTGCTTCAGTCAAGTGTGGTGCAAATACCTGTAATCTTAGCCCTTGGCAGGCTGGTCAAGGCCAGCCTAGATTCCATGAGGAGTCTATGTCTCAACAAAAGAGGAAATAACAAACAAGTCTTTCATTCACCACCCTTAGAGTTTTCTCCTCATGACCCCCACAGTCACTTTAGTTTCAATCATCTTGTTGACATTCCATCCAGTAAAAAAGCAATGAAAAAGACTCTTCAAAATCATTCTCTCTCTCTCCCCATCCTGCCCTCCCTCCCTCTCTCTCCCTCCTCCTTTCTCTTTCTCTTTCTCCATTTAAAACTTGTCCATTGTTCAATTTTCTGGCCATAACTAGCTACAAGAGACATTAGGAAATGTCCTGCAGACAATTTCTCAGATGAAAATTGGAGGTTCAATTAGTATAGAAGAAAGGAAGTATAGCTATGAGGGATGCAGGTTGGCAGCCCAGTTCTGTGACCAAAGCAGTTCTGTGCCCAGAGCAACAGTAGACAGAGGATAAGAAGAGAAGGCAGTTGTTTGAGGACTTGGGTGGTGCCTCAGGAGAACCAGGAAAAGAGGTGATTTCAAAAGGTTATATGAGACCTGTAGACCCATAGCATGAAGCTTTGGCAGCAAAGGGCCTCATCACTGGAGCCTCACTTCACCTGCCCAGCAGAGGAACTGCTTGCTGTCTGTATCTGTGTCCATCCAACAGGAACCTGGGATCTCCTTGGAGTCATAAAAACTGCTGCAGAGAGCTCTCATTTGTCTTTTCGTACAAGGTAAAGGGGAACTCTTAGCATTTGATGCCTCATCTGTAGCCCTGAGACCTTGATTCGTGACACAGAATTCACCCTATGAGCCTCTCTGTGCCCTGAGGACTAGGCTTCATTAGGGGACAACTGAAACAACATCTCCCTAGTCAAGTCACACACAGCATCAGCCTGAGGAGGAGAAAATACACAGAACACAGATGGGATCCTGAGGACTCCAGGAAAAGGAAAAGCTACAGTTAAGACTCCTCCATTAAGTAGACATTCACAGAGCATAAACAAACAGAAAAGACACAAACGGATGGGTCTCTCCTGATACGGAGAGACTCACAAAAACAAGAATGAGCACAGGAGTCTCCTCATGTCACCTCTAACCCACAGTTTTGACCTCCACAGTTGCAATTACTTGAAGTTGACTGTAGTCTAAAAATATTAAATTGGGTGTGTGGGGCTGGCTTGGTGGGTAAAAGGGCTTGCCATACAAGAATAAGGACCCTATATAAAGCCAGAGATGATAGATAGATAGATAGATAGATAGATAGATAGATAGATAGATAGATAGATAGATGAAAAAAAGAAGGAACGAAAGAAAGAAAGACAGATGGTGGTGGGGGACAAAGGGAGGGAGAATTTAATAGAAAAGCCCCAAAAGGAATAATGCATAACAGTTACATTGAGTATTGTTCTAAATAGCATAAAGAAATTGCATGCTGTCCTGCCCTACTATGATTGGGACATGAAGCATCTTTTGCCTAGTGTACCTTTGCTTTATGTGCTACCTGTTCAGTAGTCACTTTAGTTGTCAAATTGCCCCAGAGCTCATTTTGCTTAAGTAACTTCATTTTGCTTAATAATAACCCCAAAGTGCCAGAGCAATGTTGCTCTAATTTTAGCACAATATTATTATAACCATGCCATTACTAATTACTATTAATCTCCCATTGTACCTAATTGATATATTAGGCATTATTATAGGTATACATGTAGAGGGAAAAGCAGTACACAGGCTTTAATACTAGTTAATTTCAGGTATCCATGGAGGATCTTAGAACAAATTTCCCTCAGATACTGAAAGGCTGCTGTTTTTAAGGGACAATAGGTAGAGCATATACAAACACAGAGTGCAACAGTTTACCTGTCTGGACTGGCTTAACTTTCTACTTGTGACCTCTTCTCACCCAAGAAGTTTTTAGATGACCCTAGGGATCTAGTACATAAAATGGGTGTGTAAATCAACCAATTACTTATAATAAAACATGCAGAAATTTATTTATTCTTTGCCATGCATACAATTTTACTGATTATTGACGATTAACATAAATTGGCATGCTAATGAGATGGGAGTGCTTATTTGTTTTAACATGAAGGGGTCATTCTTTTTTCTCATTTATTTATTTATTATAAATTTATTCTTTTATTTTACATACCAGCCAGTTCCCCCTCCCTCCTATCTTCCGAGTTCATTGCCCCACCCCCTCTGTTCTTCCCTCCCAATCCACTCCTTTTCCATTTCTGTGTGGGAAAGGGCAGGTCTCCCATGAATATCAACAAAACACAGCACATGAAGTAAGACTAAGCACCTCTCCTTGTATTGAGGCTGGGCAGGGTGATTGATCCAGTATGAGGAATAGAGTCCCAAAAGTTGTAAAAGAGTTGGAGACAGCTCCTGCTCCCACTGTTGGGAGTCCAACAAGAGTACCAAGTGACACAGCTGTAACATACATGTAGAATGCCTAGGTCAGTCCCATGCAGGCTGCCAGTTCAGCCTCTGTGAGCCTCTATGAACACAGGTTACTGGATTTGATGAGGTTTTTGTGGTGTCCTTGACCCCTCTAGCTTCTATAATTCTATCTGCCCCTCTTCAGCAGGATTCTCAGAGTTCTTTTTAATGTTTGGCTGTGGGTCTGCATCTGTGTCCATCAGTTGCTGGATGAAGCCTCTCTAATGACAACTGGGCTAGGCACCAATCTATGAGTATAGCAGAATATCATTAAGTATCATTACACTGACATTTTTTTCCCTCCAGTCATGTTTGGCTCTATCCTAGGTCTCTGAGCCATCTAGCCTGACGATCCTGGTGCTCCAGGCAATGTTAGAGGTGAGCTTATTCTCCTGGCATGGGTTTTGGGCTAGACCAGTCATTGGTTGGCCACTCCCTCAATCTCCAGGCACTGTTACCCCATAACATCCCATAGGTAGGACAGACTATAGGTCAAAGGTTATGTGGCTGGGTTGGTTTTCCATTCCCTTCACTTGAAGTCTTGCCTGGTCACAGGAGATAGCCAGTTCAGGCTCTGTAGAAGGATTCGTTCTTAATGGAGCCTCATCAATGTTTTCAGAATCTACTGATGTTTCATTTATAGTTGTCAATGCTGAGAATATGGATTCACATAATCATGTAGTAAAAAAAAGGCAGATATACGTTCAGGGCTGTTCCTGAAATTGTTGGAAATTCTATCCAAATCCCAAGTCAAAATTTACTAAGTAATATTTTGTGTATGTGTGTATGAAACTCAAATCTGCAACTCAGACATCAATTTTAAAAACAAACACTCCAATACAATACACTGTAATGATATACCAACTTGATATTTATATGCTGAGGAACAGTGACAGGAAAATAGTAAAAGTCTTTGCTCTCCCTGATTAAATCATTATGTCCAGTAATGGAAGAAAATATCGTATGGACAATGAAGACCCACAAGTCATCATAACCTGGTCTGGAATATGACTGAAGGTGTTTCAGGAAGCCTTTGTTGGTATTAAATATAACGTATGATGCCATATGCACTGCAAGGTGCACATGTCCTGTGTCCATAACCAAGACTGTGGTGAAGTTGTATGATGCAACATAGAAGAGCCCTACCAGAAATGTATTATGTTCCTATTATGTTTGATTTCAAATGAGTTGTTGGTCATTGTAAACTTGGAAACATTTTACTTTTACTAACATTTTCATTATTCCATGAGAGCCTGGGCCCACAGGTTAATATGCTTAAACTGTGATCTATGTGACCATCCAATAAAACAGCACATTGCCTATAGATCAATCTTGTAAAAATGGGGCTGCTATCTCTCTTAACAAACAGAAACTTCCCATGCAGTTAGTCCACTCTGGATAGCACTTAGTTACTAGCAGATTTCTTATTTTGTGTCCCTACATTAAACCTAGAGCCATCCAGGGACAGTCACATGTGTGTACATGTAAAAATGGCAGAGGAAACGGCTATGTGTAGTTTCCCAAGGTAACAGCCTCAGATGTGTCCCGCGCGATCATCTCGCCAGCAAGAACGACACAGGACACTTGGATCCTTCTGCAGTAAAGCTTTAATGCATCTTGAGAGACAGATGATCAGCTTCCGATTAGGGAGACCCCGAGCCAAGAATCCCGTCCCCTTATAAAGGCTCATAAGCTCTGAGCAGTGCGTGTACAGCTGGGATAGGTGGATGACTCATCACCCTATATGACGCCACGGGAGAGGCAAGACGAGGCAAGTGGAAAAACACTGGGCACATGCGCACCAATGTTGTTTACTTGATCCGGCAGCGGATGTCAGCGCCATCTTGTAATGGCAAATGTGAGTGCGGCTCCTCACAAGATGCATTGGGGCACACCTGCAATCATCACTGTTTTTATCCCTCCTAAGGCTTTCCTGGTCCCCAGACCATTTTTGAGTCTATATCAAAACATGAGGATGTCTGACCCTCTTGCTATTGCACAGCAAGCTTGGGATCAATAGACAGCTCACTCCTCTTTCCTTAGTATTCATTTATTGCTGTAGAAACTACATTCCTTTCCAGCAGTACATGCAAAGTCCCCATTGTCACCTCCTCCAGAAAGCTGTCATTGTTCTCTCCCTGTTCACATCACCCTGGCTTTCTCCCAAGCATATGACTTCATGTTATCCCAAGCAGTGGCAAGTGACCTGATATACTCACTCTGCCATCTCTATCAAATGCTGGTATTTGACATCTCTAAAGTATGTTTAGGAACTTGGCATATTTGATCTTGCCATACTATGATGGGGGAGGTCCTTCTGTGCATATGACTGTCTTATTGGTTGATAAATAAAGTACTATTGGCCAATAGGAAAACAAGATAGGTGGGACTAGGAGTCAAGGAGGATTCCTAGGCAGGAGAAAGCACAGAGTCACCATGTGAGCCCAGGAAGACAGGAAACTTCGGCTGGCATCCAATAAGAGAAGTCTTATAAAATATATAGATTTATGATAATTAAGACTGAGCTGGCAGATAAGAAATCCTAGTCATTGGCCAAGAAGCATTTGTACCTAATATAAGTCTCTCTGTGTTACTTGGGACCTTAACGTGGTGGTAGGCAGAACTTGGGCAGCCTGGCAGAAAGTGCCCACATGCAGCAGGGCTCGGACAGCTTGGTGGAAAGTCTTATTGTTACAATCCTGTCTTCTTGTTGTCTAACTTGAATGTGTTTCCTACCTTCCCATGAAACTGAAAAATTCTCAAGGTCTCTCTCACAACAGTCCTATTCTAAGTGAATACACTGATGTTGCACCAAAACCCCCTTGGTAATTTTATAAATGCTAATGAACTGAGTCCTTTCTAATCAGAAAGTCCCTAGTGATCCATGTGCATACTGCAGTTTGGGAGGCTCTGCCCCACAGCCTCTGGCATTGTTCTGGGATGCTAGGAGTGCTCAGATACTTGCAGAATAGAATTGATTGCTTCCCTTTGAATGAGGCAAGGCTTCAAATAGAAGCATCGTCTTTTGTCTTCAAGGACTAAATAAACACAGCAAAAGGAATATTTCTCTGGCCTGAGAACACAGAGTAAAAGGCACTGAGAAACAGCTTCTCCCACACATCCAGCCTTCATGCACAGACTTCAAGTAAGGGATATTGTGATGGTCTGTGAAGACTGCATTAAATACCAGAAAATTCACAGCCTTAACAGTAGTGCCAAGCTGTCTACCAGATGGGAAGTCTTGCAGGATAAAGGAAGCTAATGACCATGGAGAGAGCTATTTCCTAACCAGGGGCTGCATCAAAAGCAGGATACAAGCTAGTGAAGAAGTCTCAGGTACTCTTGAGTCAAAACAATATATCTAACAGATACCACGTGAAAGATGGAAACAGGAACATAACGTAAACTTGCCTTCCTTCCTCTTTAAATATTGCAAATCCTGCACATTGAATATGTACAGGGCAAAATATGCAAACCAATTGGAGAACTCAGGAGTAGAAAATTGTGGTTTATAGAGGGTATGTGCCTAACAGTCACTATAAAAAGAAAATACACATTTCCTGTTTGCCTCTATTCACTTTAAGGAAGTCCAAATGACCCAACTTCTTCCTCCTCTGCCTCTTCTTCCTTCTTGCCCCTCCCTCTTTTTCAGAAAACACATGAAGTTGACAAAAATAATGACATCTGAAACTAGTTAGACTAGTCTACTAGGAACAGAGACTCCTGGTGATTGGCAACTCTGTAAGTCTGTCATGATATTTTTTGAACAGTCCATAGAGCCTGCTGGTAAAGAGCTGCAAGGAGGTTTCTAGATCAGACCATTACAGTGACTTAATGGTGCTGATAGTATTCAGAGATGTTCGAAACCAAGGACAGCTGGAATAAGGACAAAACCCCTGTAGTGCAATGGGCTCATATTGTATATAACTGGAGTAGGCTTCATTTTCAATACTCCCTGCCTCTGCTTCTCAGACCCCCACTCTTCTTAAGACTCAAACTGAGATTACAAAATAGTGGTCAAGTTCCACTCCTGTCAGGGCTTTGGATGCAGCGATACTGCTGTGAAAACACTGATCAAAAATCCAAAGAAGAGAGGTATATTATTCCAGTGATGCCTGCTCTTCCCTCCCAAGGAAAAACACGGCACTAGGATGTGAGCCTGCTGCTGTTGAGAAGCTTGGTAAACATATTAACACCACCTTAAAATATGAGTCATGTCATAGAACCATCTTGGCAATTAGACACGGCAGTGCAGAGTAAAGAACTAAAAGCCTATTATAGGTCCCCTGGCTCTGGAGAAACTTCATAAAAAATTAATGCTCAGTGAAATAGGAACCATCTGAACTACAACTGGCAAACATGTGGGATGCACTGTGACAGCCAAGACCCAGCAACAAAGAACACTCTCCACTATCATTTGTAGGCTGGGAAGGTCTTCTGTCTTTGCTTCTGTGTGTGCTGAAAAGCGTTTTCAGATTAGAGAAGTATTGGGAAATGGGGGTCGGAGTGAGGTTGACAGTTGACTGTTGTAATGGGAACAGGCATGTGGTTCTTATGGCAGAGGTGCTTCAGAGCGTGTGAGCAAAATTCTATAAGGCCAAGCCTTGTGGGTGGAAGAATTAAAGGTTGAGAAATCTTGGTTGTATGATAAATGTTGGTCTTCTTCACTGTTAAGCTTGAGGGCTATCCATGGTCTAGAAAGGACAACGTCTCAGCAGGTCCCCATGCCTCACCCTCATCATCTTTTCATAGTCATCTTTCCATCACTGTGACCAAACACCTGACACGAGCAACTTGAATAGATGAAAGCTCAACTTTAGCTCGTGGTTTCAGAGGACTAAAGTCCACGAACAGGCAATTTGTGCTGGAGCCTGTAGTGAGGTAGTTCACCATAATAGGCAGCCTCACGGCAGCCGGGAAGCAAAGAAGGAGGAACTGGGTCCCCTCCTCCAAGACACGGTCCCAAGTGACTAAATTCTTCCACTGGGTCCCATCCCATAAAGATTCCACCATCTCCCCTACAAGCCCTTAGCATGTAGACCTTTGAGAAGTATCTATGATCTCAAGTTTCTCAGTCTTCTCATGGTGCACCAGAAATACGATGAATGGTTGTTGGGAAAGTTAAATAGGACTTAAGAAAGTGCTTTGTAGGGTACAAGGTACTGGGCAGCTGGGGTATTTATATTTAACAATGCTGCATGGCTGTGCTTTCTAGAATGGAATTAGGAGTAAAAGGGCAGTTGCTTTTTTGTTGGTGACAGTACTAGACAAATGTGGGTTAAAGAGAAGTGAAAGAATTCTGATTTTCTGGAGGCTGCTCAGCTCTACAGTGTGCATTATGTATTCAGTTGATTCTTGGTATCTGTGGGCTTTCCATCTGTGGGGCCTGCATCCATCTATAATTCTCCTCTAATCCAAACCATTCTTAAAAATTGTGTCTGTGCTGCAGTCATCTTTCTTCCCATCTCCTAAAAATGCAGAGTAACAACTATTTTCCTTAGTGTCTGCATGATAATAAGTCTTATAACTCATCTGAAGATGATTTAAAGAACATAGGATGTGCAGAGGTTCTGTTCGAATACTGAAGCTCCTTTTCCCCATTTTTGTCATTGATTTATTTTCTCCACTGGACTTCTTATCACCTAACCCTTTACAGAATTTTACTTTTTTATTTTCCTTACTTATGAAAATTGTATACATATATACAGTGAAATATGGTTATGTCCCTCACATACCAACAACTTCATGACTGCTTTTTGATTACCCACTAAGTCCATTTTGTGCTACTCAGTTGTGCAGGAGTTTGGGACCATCCGCTGGAGCATGAGAATCCTTCTCATGGCTATACCCTAAGACTTGAGCATCTGTGGATCTTGGCTTTGAGAGGAATATACCAGAATCAACCCTTTTGGATACCAAAGGATCACTGTAATACGTACATAAATATACATACATGTATACTGTGTTCGCTTATAAACACATACAATTTTTTTTTATTTAAATTAGAAACAAGCTTCTTTTACATGTCAATCTTAGTTCCCTCTCCCTCCCCTCCTCTCCTGCCCCCACCGACCCCGTATCCCATCCCCTTTCTGCTCCCCAGGGAGGGTGAGGCCTTCTATGGGGATCTTAAAATTCTGTCACATCATTTAGAGCAGGGTCTAGACCCTCCCCAGATAAACACATAGATTTTATATACAAATAACTTATCTTACAGAATTCCTACATGATAAAAAGGTTATCTGTATGTAAATTTAAATATATGGAGTAAGACAAGTATGTAGGTAGATGATAGTTGGCAGATAGACAGATAGATAGATAGATAGATAGATAGATAGATAGATAGATAGATAGATAGATGGTTTTAAATTTAGTACTGTGGGAAGCTATATCACCTGTGTCCAATGGCTATCCAGAAAAATCATGTCACATTAATTCTCCAGTTGATTTCATTTTCTTGATTTTGTTCAACTATGGTGTGCTTTCTTTTTTCCCTACAGCACTCTCTGTCCTGATCTGTGATCTTGTCTGCTTCTGTGTTTGTGCTGCTGAACACGATGCAGATGGGGAGAGGAGAGGCTGGAAGGCATGGCTCGGGGTATTGGTTATATTTACCACATCCTTAGGCACTTAGGCCAAATATGTCCAAAGTCAATCTCCAAAAGACATTTTACAAGGCTGCCTCTATAAATGCCTTCAGATCAAGGAGGAGATTAGGGGTACATGTCTGGAAAACATGGTTGATATAAGAAAACATGACATAAGTAGCCCAAAGAAATGAGGGGGAAAGGGCATCCACAGTTGGGTTATAAATGGGAGACTGGTTGTCATGAGATTGGTTGGTGGAGTGGGCACTTCTTACTTAATTTAGAATTACTATGTATGAATAAGACATTTGAGAGAGCATAAACTCTTACGTGCACTTGCATTTATTTGGTACTTCCATTTTATGAGGCTTTCAGCCTTGGAAACCCAAGTGTAAAATGAGTGACAGACTGTTTCAGGAAGGAGATAAAATGAAAACCAGTCCTCCATAAGTAATTCAACAAAAGCTTTTACTTTTCCATGTTTGGTCAGCAACACATTCTGCTTTCACTGATGTGAGAGATTTCACTGGCTTTAATTCATCAATTAGTCAACATGTATTTTTGCACACACATCACATGCCAGATTAAGTTCATAAACAGATATTTGTCAGGGGAGTGAAAGATGAAATATTTTGAAATCGATGGCATTATGGGGGAAGACTTACTGATTAAATTCTAAAAGTATGGTTTTTAATACAGTTCCCCCTTCTGAACTGTATGCCTTAAAGGCAGACAGCATCCCTTATTCATCACACCACCCTCCAATAGAAAGGGTTGGATAAATATTTATTGAATTAATGTGTTTCACTTCTCATTGCTGTGTAACAAAGTACCCCAGGGCTTCATGGATTAAGCAGTCATTTTTTTTATTTGCTCACAGTTTTATGAACTTTGTGTGTGGCTCAGCCAGGCAGTTTGTCTGATTTCCATATACCTTTAGTGGGGATCCTCTTTCTCTCCAAGCAGCCCCTCTGCTTCCTCCCTAAGTCAACCAGGCTGCAGGAGTCAGCTAAACATCTTCATAGAGTTTCCGGATCCTAAGATCATGGAACAGAAACTGTGTGAAGCTCAGGTCCTGACCTGGTACAATCACATCCATTGCATCCATTGGTTTAAGTCTAGAGCTGCCGTGGGAGGGACCACAAAAAGATATGGACAGCAAGAGATGTGGATAACTGACTGACCCATCTTTGGGAATCTGCTAATATAGAGTGAACACATGAGTGTAACCATTAAAGAACTATTCAGGTTTTTTGGGAAATGTTTTTAGGCACAAGGAAATACTCCAAGTATGCACATATTAGGAGAGAGCAGAGCCCTGGGAGAGGCATGTCAGGTGAAAATCCAGTAGAGGAGCACCCGGACTCAGATCAGTTCCATGAAGCCTTAAGGTAAGGCTGTCTCAGAGCTAAGATGATCCACTCCTAGTTCTGTTCTCCCAATCAAAAGGTTTTAATGTGCTCAGTGGTCAAGAAAGACTGTGGGAAACCAAGGGCAATGAACTGTGTTGTCACAGACTGTCAAGACCTTTCAGGAACTAACTCCATGCCATTAGCCTACTCAAGAACCCTAACATGATTTCTTATATTCTTGGTCATCTGTTCTCTCTCTCTCTCTCTCTCTCTCTCTCTCTCTCTCTCTCTCTCTGTCTTCCAAAAAATAAAATGAGTATTGAAGAATGATTTATATATAAGCTAGAAATGTGGGAAGTATTCCAGTGGATCATAGTATATGTTATGTCCACATGGCATAACAAATGTGTTAGATGCCACTTTAACCACTTACAGTTAGCCTCATGAGAGGAGAGCTACTCCGTTCAGAAACACTCTTATGGGAAGGGCTTGGGCAGTTATCTGCAGAAATTGTCGAGTGAGCACCCAAGAATAGAGAACTCGCCCAGTTGCCTGGCGGTGTGTTAATGAGTGTGCAGGATTGTGCAATGGCTTTGGAAATTCATAGATTGTATCCAGAAGTTGTGCTGTCAGGAAGCCACTGCAGAGCATCACGCCCTCCCACTTCCTGCCAGTAGCCACTACAAGCTGCCCTTCCAGCTTCCAGGTTCCAGTGTTGGCCTCTGCTCTTGCTCCCTCCTCAAGCATGCTGCAGGCCTGGTTCTGATGTCCCTTCCCCAGCAAGGAGTGCCACCACATCAGGAACCAGCTGGGCCTAGAGAAGGGACTGTTATAAACTGGAAGACCCCTCAACCTTCTTCCATAGTCCTCACTGGAAATTTTGCTAAGATGCCCAGGCAAGTCTGAACAGGGGACCCTACCTGAGTGTGGGTTCCACACTAACTGTTCAGGAGCTGGCTTGTCTTTGCTCATATACTGGGCACTGTTCATCGAAAATCCTTCTCTGCACCTCTCCCCAGACATCTTCCTTGTAGGATTCAAGAGAGAGGACTTTTCATTTGCTTCAGTTAGAAATAGATCCACAGGTATTGTCAACATATAAAACCACACCATCAACTGTCATCCATGAACTGATAAATGTAAGCTTCAGAGGAAACTCTCAAAATGGCTTCTGGAGTGAAAACTACAACAGATGCCATTGATGAAGTGATTAGCAAGTTACATAGTGGTTTACCTACTAATGAAAAAATAAGAGCAGTAATTACTAGAAAAGTGAGAATACCTGTCAGGGGTGAATGGAGTTTGTTCTATGTACAGCCACCACCCCCAACTCCTCTACCCCTGTGCAAGGATTGCTTAACACTGGCCTCATACCCAGGTGGCAACAGTACTTTGTGGGTACTGACTCTGGTTTTCATAACCTGTATGGCAGATGCATTGTGATGACCATTTTACATAAGAAGTTAGATGGTGTGTTCAAAGTCATACAAGGAGTGATAAGGAAGCCTAGATTCTAACTAACATTGCAAAGTGCCAGTTTCCTAGGCCATGCACATGTATACACACACAGCTTGGTCAGCACACTGGCAATTTGGGTAAAGGGAGCATTATTTGTACACCATCTTTATTGTCTAGTATCAGCTGTGGTTTTCAGCAGCCACTATTACTAATTAACCAATCTGTAACAAATTTATGGAATTACTGTTAGTTTTCCCTTTTGTTGATCAAGTTTCTTCATGCATAATGCTGCATTCTTTTTGTTTTCTTACTTGAGATTTCTAATGTCTTGGGCTGGCCTTGAGCTCATAATCCTCTGTCTTAGCCTATAAGGTGCTTCCAATACAGTCATGTACCATCATGCCAGGCTATGTCTCATCATTTTGATTGCTATTTCAATCAGCCTTTTATTATAATGTACTGTTCCCCTCTTGCAAAGATAGATAAGGGGTCTGACTTCACTTCAGTGGTCAACAGTTCAACAGTCTGACCATAACCAGTAGAAGGAATGGAACTCTCTCTCTCTTTCTCTCTCTCCTCTCTCTCTGTCTCTCTCTCTCACACACACACATACACACACACAAGGTTGATATGGTGTAGCCTAGGCTGTCCATAGATGCTTCTGCCACCTGAATGCTTGGATCATAGCCATGGGCCATCATGCCTTACTTAATAATGTAAATTTTGTTATGTGTATTTTTACAAGAATTTAAAACACAGTGGTGGTATTCACGGTGATTAGGTGAGTTATATGTCCTTTCTTCCCTGTTGGCCTGCAGGGTGGCCTGCCAGAAGAAGAGGCATCCCAAACACCCGAAGTTACTAAGAGGGAAATTGATTGGAGACCACGGACAAATGAAGGCCAGGCTTATGGTAGCCAACACAATGAGTAGGCACCTGACATCTAGAACTGTCCCCAGCATGGATTATCTATCTCCTAAAAGGAAAAGATGGGGAAGTAATGAGGGGCAAGAAGAAGCTTGTGGCAGCCTTCCTGGGCCTTTCATTGTCATGAGCCTTTGACCCACCTTAAGGGCTTCTTTAGAAGTGAGATTACGTGATGATGATCACTTACTGTTACCACCCAAGTGCCACTGTGGCTAGAAGACAGCAGTAAACTTTTCACCCAGCCTTCCTCTGATCCTCTCTGTCATGACACCTCCTTCTGGAATGGAAAGTTTCCTCTCCAACTCTTCCAACAGCAAGGGCAGTAGAGGAGAGAAGCCCTCCCAAAGGGTGGATTTTTATCCTTTGGGTCAGAGCCTGGGACAACTTTGTAGAAGACCAGTTGTTATTTACAACACCCCATCACTTCCCCCTGGAAATCCAGCCCTAACCAATGAAGGTCTTATTCAGCTGGAAAAAATAGCAGCATCCAGACATGACTAGGTTCTCTGTTCAAGATGTGAAATTTTGCATGTAAATCAAACAGTGTTTTCTGGAACATTCATTACCTGAGCAAACACGGTCCACCTCCTGGGTATTACCATCCTGGAGAAAGACAGTGGGTTCGTTCGCAAGAAAAGTGTCAATACCACAGATGTGAAAACTCAGAAATAAGGAGTTAAGGTTTTTTTCTCATCTCAAACATCTTCTGTTTGCTCACAACTCCCACAGGTTGCTCTGTATTTCTGATGGAGCCAAAATCCCTGAGTGATGTCTTTGGGTATTCCTGTCTGCCCTTGAAATAGGCAAGGTGGTACAAATATACTTTCATTGTGTTTCAGTCTACAGGATGTTGGGATCATGGTCCTTTGTCAAGGACTGAGAATGCACCAGGATCACACAGGAAGAGGGATGCTGGACCCTTCAGTGACCCCCATCTGGACGCAGTAATGGCAGGAAAGTGGACCTAAAGCAGAGTTACCCCATGAGTAACTGATGGTTTCCTCTTGTTGCAGGTGATAGTCAAGGTCTCAGCCCAGAAAGGGAGATTGTTGGCTGGCTAGCCACTGATGCAAACACTGGAGATGCCCACTCAGAGGGCTGTAGGGGCTTCTCACTCTATCCTTCTCTCTCTATCTACTAAGTGTATAGGGACTGCAGAAAAGAATTGCACATCTGGGAACATGGATTTCAGTGCCACCCACTGTGACTTAATTCAACAAAACTTGTACTTTATATAGACCACCTGCTTCCCTATCAGAGTCCAGAACAGTGGTTCTCAACCTTCCTAATGCTGCAACCTTTTTAATACAGTTCCTCTTCTTGTTGTGACTCCCAACTATAAAATTATTTTTCTTGCTACTTCATAAGTATAATTTTGCTACTATTATGAATCATAATGTAAATATCTGATATGTGACCCCTGTGACATGGTTACTCAACTCCCAAAGGAGTCACTACCCACAGGTTGAGAACCTCTTGTCTAGAACTTGGTGCAAGGTGCCTACATGACCAGTTCCCAGTAAAATTCCTGGAACAGAATCCATTAATTTCTCTGGTATGCACCATGACACATGTGGTCACAGCTCATTGCTGTGGTGTCTGGCATATCCTATGTGACTTGCATGGGAGAGGACCCTTGAGACTACCTGGATTTCCTGTGAACCTCACCCATGGATTTTTTTTGCTGTAAATCAGTCACTAGGACAACTAATCCTGTTGGGCACTGAGAGCTCATAGCACTCAAGGGTGGTCTTAGGGACCTTAACACAGCGGCATGGGCCTGACGTTATTTCTTAGAATCCTTTGCCCTCTGTAGGCTAAGTGGTTTTCAGCTAAGTTCAACAAATAGGAGGCAATGGAGGGATATTGGATAGGGAGAAACAAACAACCAAAAAGACAGACTAAACTAGTGCTGACTTCAGACCCTGTTTCTAGTAATGACTAAATCTCAAGCTTCCACCAGACAGCCCCATGGGATTCTAGGTCCCACCACATAACCTCAACTCTTGCCATATGCTGATACCAACTACTCAGTTTTTAATTGTGGGGCTGACTCACCTCCACTGTTTGCCCTCCTGTCTCTTCTATCACCTGTATAAACAATTCCTCTGTGTTAAGTTCTCTCTTTAAAAATGTGGTTTTCCCTTTTCTAGTTTGACCCACATGCTATAAATGTCTTTCCCATGTCTAGCAAAAGGCCTTCAGATATGAAGGACAGCATGCCATCCCCAAAGACCTCAGTGTCTGTTCATGTAGACTGCTTCTGAGCATATCACATTTGCTGATGAAACTCAAGGTTTGTTCTATGACAAGAAACTGTTTTTCTGACTCCTAAGTCACAGGACCATGAGGCAACGCTCAAAGACAGATGAGCTTCAGACACATGCTAGGCTTGGTGACTCTGACACTAGATCACTGACTGTCTCTTGAGCCCAGGAAATCCATCACATTTATAATGTGACTGGATTGTGGTGGAGCACTATTAAACCAATGTGTGTGCACTCCCACAGAACTGTGAGTCTTGGGCCAAATGTGGCATGATATCGATGGTTGTGAGGTGACAAGCATGTCTTGAATGCACAGCTCAACCAGAAGGTTGACATCTGTGTAATCGGGTGTAAAATGTGCAGCCATGGCCACTCTTTCCCAAATCCTACATAAGTTTACCAGTCTACTGTGGCATCTTCACTCAGGTCATCCTCTAGCATGCTGCAGAGAATGGTGGACTTTGAATGGGTATCTTCAGCAGGCTCTCTGGCTGGATTCTCTGTTGTCCAATGGGAATCCAGTCCGGGATGTGACCCCACAAGAGTCAGGAGCACTGCCATTAGACCAACTCCTGCAGGACAGCGGAGCCACTGATGCCATGATCATGACTATGAATAGGGAAATGATCTTCTAGCTAGTGGAGAAAGGTGAGAGGACTGTGTTTCAGGCTTGAGGTACAGAGTAGGAAGTTCAATGACTGGAGCACGGTGTGAGAGGGAGTGGGAGCGGGAGATGTTATGACCCGAGAGCATGAAAGAGGTAGGGCATAAGGACAGAGTAGGGTCTAGAGCGTGTGGGGTCTCTTTCAGTTGAAGATTGGATTTACTTTCAAAGCAAAGTTAATTAACTATAAAGAGACTTTGGGCATAGAATCAGAACCCATATTTGAGCCCTTCTGTGCTTACCATGACTGCATTGTGGAGAAAGAATGGAAAGGGATAAAGGGGTAGGTTCGAGACTAATTAAAGGGTAGAATAGGAGATATCTGATAGAGGGTTGGATTTGAGGCTTGGGTGGGGGTTGTCTGCAATTTGCCCATGTGCCTAACTTGGCAGTCATACTCAAGGTGCTGACATTCACTGAGACAGGAAACTATGATTTGCCAAGTCTTCAGAGAAAATTGTATCCCATCATGGAGACAGTAAGTGTGGGCTGTCACTGAGTGTGCCAAGAGAAGGTGACCAGGAGGCAGCTAGCTAGGGAAGTCTACAGCTCTGGAAAAGACCATGGTTAGTTAGGCACCTAGATTTGTGAGGTGCCAGGAGATACATAGAAATGAAAAACCATCAGAGTCTCTGAGATGATCAAAGGATAGCACACTGGAGGGGATAGCACACAGCGTGCAGTGTCTCGAAGACCATGGGAAAGACTTCAAGGGCAGAGTGGGCAAGAGTACTTCAGTGCCTCAAAAGATTAAGAAATCAGTCTTTTTCTTTGGCTTGAAAACAGACCATTGTAGGTGCTTTCCTTTCAATGTGGCTTCTCTGAAAATCAGGTCAAAATTAGGGCCTCTGTGTGATACCATTGAGAGTTGGTTAGACCTTGAAGAGTTGGCTAGACCTTTAAGAGAGACCAGGGTAGCTCTCATGAGACTGGGTTAGTTACTCTGAGGACAGTTCATTATAAAGTGCAGCTGCCCCCATATTTTCTCTTTTCCATTTATGCCAACTTTCCCTTCTGCTTTCTTCCTCAGGAAGACACAGCATGTGGAAGACAGTGTCCTTCTAAGCAGCCTACCACACCTTGCGGTGTACTCACTAAACTTATCCCATCCCACAAAAAGATGAGAAAGCTCAAGACCTCTGCTAGAAGCTGAGAAGATGACAATCCATTTTTTTTTTTTTTACAATTCTCAACCTGTACAACCATAAGCTAAATAAATTTTTTTTTCTTTTTGAATGTCCCAGTTCAGGTATTTTGTTACAGCAACAAAATGTACTGAGACAGATACTTTCACTTTGGTAGTCTGAATAAAGTAATCGAGGTAGAACCCAGAAGTCAGAGGCTTGGTGACAGAGGGGAGGAGAGAGAATAAAACGTGACCAGAAGGACATGAGTTGAGTAAAGGCTTTTTAAAAATATTGAAGGGACTCGACTTGAAATTGAATTGACAGGAAGCAGCTGTGAGAGAGCCGGAGCTTGAAACCACAGGAGGAAGAGTGGATAAGAGGCACAGCAAAGCCCTTGAGAAAGTGACATGAAGCACGGCAAAGAAGCAGATGTTTGGTTTGGACAAGGAGGCAGGGGCATTTTCCATTTCAAGGATAAGAAGGAGGAAAATCTTGGTAAAACTTCAGACAAGTCCACAGATTTGGAGCAGAGAGATAGGGTGGAGAGAATATGAATTCCTAACTAATAACATCTCCTGTCCCCTTTGAAATTGGGAGATCCCGTGCCAGCATCAGACATCTGAAGACAATGAGGGTACTTAGAAGGATCTGTGGTTGAAATCAGTAGTACTTAAAAGCACTCTCAGAACAAAAAATAGGCAGAGCCTGAGGAGGGAAACATCTTGAAGATACACCAGAATGGCCTCGAGGGAAAACACAAAGCATGTGTAACTGTGTGTCTCTCTTACGGGTATCTACTCCTTTGTACTGGGACTGGACATCAGTGTGGCTGTCCTGCAGGAAGTCCTGTGGTTGGGCTGGGGCTCTCTGGATAACTCAAGGAGACAGTTTTCTTTGCACAAGAGGGATTCATTGCTCTAGCTTTATGCATGGTCACAACTGTCTGTGTGACCTGTCTGTGGGCAGGCAGATCCTCCCTCCCTTCTGCCAGCTCACCACCCATATGTGTGGCAAAGCATTCCTCCACAGAAAAAGGACCCTTTAGCCCTTTTGACCCAGCAGGAGGGCAGAGGAGAGTCTGACAAACACAACAGTGCCATGTGGTAGTTACTAGTAGCAGTCAGAGGAGGGGAAAGGCTGACCCTGGGGTGGGTCAGGAGGTGCCTGGGAACTCAGGGGCAAAGAGGTTATGAGGCAGGAAGGGGCACATGCAGGCATATCAAAGCTGGGTGTCATGGAAAGTCCTAGAAACAGTTCTGCCCCCTCCACCAGCTGTCAAGAAAGGGGAGGAGAAATCCTCGGGGATGGGGAGGAGGATGGGAGCCGTTAGGAAGTTATTTAAGAGCCAACTTTCTGGTCAGTTTGCCTGAGTCCTTTTGAGGAAGTACCCAGAGGCACACAGCGAGCCTACCAGGGCACCCTCTCAGGAGCGCAAGCAGGTAAGAGATCCTCAGAGCAGCACCAAGCAGCCCTGCCCCAAGCTGTGGCTGTTCTTCTGCACCTACCTTTCTATATCTCTAAAGGGCCAGGGAGGGTCCTAGGCAACCCCTCTCTGCAGTTTTGCAGTTCCAGCCCTTTATCTCTGCATATGTACTGCTCAGCTACTTCTAAGAGGGACCTTCTTTGAATGCCATCAAGCTATGCAGGAGCGTGGACTCTTAAATGGGGATAGGAGTGGGGTTGCTTTTCCAAGGGCAGGTCCCCTTTCCTATGGGAAGACAACCCATGGAGCATGGAATAAGGTTAGAGGAGAGGGTAAGGCCATCTGGGAATGCCCACCTGGCTAGAAGACAGCAGGCTTGGTTGCCCTGACCTAGTCACTCCTTCCCCATCTCAACAGGGTCTGAACTCAAGTTTCTTTCCCTTTGCTGTACCCACCAAGAAGGTCAGCTCCCCGCCACCACACCCCTAAACTCACCCAGTGGCCAGCACTTCCTCTCTTGACCAGCACCAGGAATGTTCCAGTTCTTTGCTTTACTTGCTCTCCCAGAAGGCTGCCTGGCTGCCCAGCACTGCTCCCCACACCCTGCAGCTGGCCTCTAGTGACCAATCAGTATGTCTTTGCTATTTGACAAGACACCAGAGGACTAAGTCTTCTCTCTCATTAAGCCTCTTTCTTTAAACTCACTCCCTGCCTCAGCTCACCAGAGATTGTCTGTAAGTCCCCTGAGGCATGTATAGACATCCACTCCTATCTCATTTTTCCAAGAGCCTCACCTCTTCCCAAGATGAGATACCTTACCAAGAGGTCCTGTGCTCTGCTTTGTTGCCACTGCTCCTCTCATTTCTACAACAGTCTATAATCAAGTTGATTCCATAATGGTAACGCTTCATCTTGCAAGGGTGTGCCTGGTTTTATGCAAACAGCCAGGTTGCCAGGAGTCACTTCTGGGTGAGCCAGGTAAAGAGAGTTCAGAAACAAAGTCCCTCTTCATTTTGGCCATCTGGTCAACAAGTCCTTGTTGAGCCCTGAAGGTAAGGTGGGTAATGTTTAGACTGGCTGGTTGCCTGCACAAACTCTGAGGAAAGAGGAGGCAGGCCAGACCGTGTCAGAGCACAGCCTACTCACAGTCTAACTGGACATAGCCACGGCATCCATTCCACACACCCAAACAGTATTATGTGTGACCCTTGTCAGGCTCTTCCATAATCCCACTATACTGTAAGCTCTCAGGGAAAAGATGCTGTTTTGGTTTCTGGTGTACCTACCTAAGTACTAAGATCACATTCCGGCTCATCAGAAGCCCTCAGTAAATAGTGACCAAATTAAATTTATTTATTTATTTATTTATTTATTTATTTATTTATTCATTCATTCATTCATTATACAATGAAATGACAGCTTTAAGGGACAATCCTAACCCCAATCTGGACATGTTTTCATGAGTCTAATCCTCACAGTGAGCTAGGTTTGGTGACTCTCCATGAGATGAGTAGGTGCATGTACCTACAAACATATAGGCTTTGGGTGGTTGGGGAGAGGAAAGCTCTGCTATCTGAAATCTTTAAGGATTTCCTTTGCTTCAAGCAAACACTCTTTCTCCTCCTCTCTATACGTTTTGACAAACAGGAAGTCTCCCTGAGATCCTCAGGGAACACACTCCATCACTAGCTCATCCTCACTGCAGCCCAGGCTTTCATTTGTGGGGAACTTCCATCGCGTGGCTTGGGGCTGCTAGGCACAGGCGCATCTCTGTCTCTACTTTAGAATCCTGGCCACAAGCGATGCTCATCTCACATCCCTCTCCCATGGACTCTCTTCTCCCTTTCCCAAGGATCCAGTGAAGCTGAGAATGTCAGACACTCCAGCGACCACCTTTGGGGGCAGGAGAGCAGTTCCGCCCAACAACTCCAATGCAGCAGAAGTTGACCTCCCAACTGAGGAACTACAGGGCCTGGTGCCCAGGGGTGTCAACCTGCAAGGTAGGAGGACCACACCGCTGTGTCCAGAAGAGCTGGGCTGCCTTTCCCATGGGGGAGCTGTGTGAGAACCTCCTCCACTAAGATCTACAAATGGCACCATCACAGTCTCCGGTGCCCAAGAAAGGGTCCCCAAACTCTTTCAAGCTGTCGCAACACCAGAGGTCCTGAATGGCAGTCCTAGTTTTGGCATTTACTGATCTTGTCACACAGGGAAGTCACTTCCTCTTTCTATTTCTCAGCCATTCCTTTGACAAAACATGCTGGATTCTCCGAGGTCTCTCCACCCCCTGATGTTCTGGGTTTTGGAGAATGTTCTATAGCTGGAAGATTCCACTTCTAAAATATTGTGGCTGCGTCTGAATGTCTGGCTTGCAACTCCTTCCTTCTCCCTCCTCCATCCATGACTGTGAATCTCAGAGCTGGTGAGAGGTGCCAACTTCTGACAGTAATAGAGATGGAAGGCCTTAGTGTCTCCTGAGCAGCCGGGGAAGGAGGCGAGGCAAGCTGCTTTCTTGGCCGGGTCTTGAGGGACCTGCTCTGGGTGCAGCATCCACCAGCTGACCTCCTCTTAGCCCTGTCAGCTATGACAGGGCCTAGGTGCCGGCACTGGTTTGCTGATACAGAAGCCATTCCCTTGAGGGAATGAGCAGGGACATTCAGACTCTTGTCCCCGAATAGCATCTAGCTGGCAGTACATTGTGGAATATCATTTATGCACCAAAACCCAGTTTTACTCCTGTGGGCTCTCAGTGTGGAGTTTCATGGGGGATAAACATACACTTGCTGAGATTGATACAGTCACATGGTGACTCTTAGTGCCCAGGAACCAACTCTCCCAGATAAGTGCCACATTCTGAACCCTGGCATCAAAGCCACAGAGCTGGGGTATACATACCCTCCCAGGCCTCAGCTTCCATTGTTACTGGCCAACAACAGGCCTAGAGCAATCATTTTATAGTCTTTACTTTTTTGCTGCCCAGACTAGAAGTCCTTTTACTTTTTCTATAAGAATGCAAATAAAATTGGAAAGCCTGCAGATATCACCTTGGGATACTCAGTTTCCTTGTAAAATTCCCCTCTGGCAGAGAAGACTGTGATCTGGGATGGGGTGCATTGGCTCTAGAAGCAGTCAGCCATAGGAGGAAGGGGCTCAGACACCTGCACCAGGATTAATGAGGACACATGGATCTCCGTGCATGTAGTAAAGGGCACAAAGAATCCCTGGTTCAGGAGGCAGAAAACCAAGCTGACCATCACAGAAAAAGTCATCTAAGTCCACAAGCCTTAATTTTCCCATCAGCAAAATAAAAGCCATGCCTACTGTGCAGGCTGTTCCCAAGGACTGGATAGATATTGCCCAGGACAGCATCTGACAAGTGATGGCCACTTAGCTGGAATGTGCACACAATCCTTCCATATCCAGATCAGGAGATGACTGATGGAGAACCTAAGGAAATTGAGATCTGAGCCAAATGTTGACAATGACACATAAAAATCACCAGAGCACCTGAATGGTCAGTTGATTTTTTCCTCTCATACCTGAGGTAATTGGTTTTCTATAAATCTACCTTTGGAGTCAGAGATGGGGAGTAATTCACTATTTTGAAAAGGCAGTCTTTATTTACTTTGCAGCCCTGTATCCACAGTCCACAATGACACATTGTCGTTCCCATGTAGCCCCCACAGGGAGGTGAGGGGCCAGTGCCCAGAGGATGATCTGAATGGAGGAAAACAGCCAGTCACAATTGATGACTCAGCATCCCTAGTCACTCTAACTCACTAATAACATATTTCAGCTCTCAAAAGTATGTGTTTGTTCAGTGTTTTTTCACTGCATGCTGTGAGGAGAGGGCTTCTGAACCAGGAATCATAGCTGGGCAGTCTCAGGAGAGCTGGACAGCGGGGGAAATGAGCAGACATACTGTCTGAACCAAGCTATTATTCTGCAGAGTTCGAATTTCCGTTTATTTGTCTAAAAAGCACAGAGTGGGTTTGGCACTAGATATTCAAGCCTCCCCACTTCCACTCTAGCCCCAAATTACCTTAATAAAGGGACTAATGAATGCCAGAGAAGGCATTTGCCCTGACTCCCATCGTCTTCTTGCAGTTCACTCAGTCGCCACTAGTGGACCCTGGGAGCACTGACATCTGCATTTGCAACATGCCTCTGACTTGAGGGTCCCAGAGCCCTGTGCCCAAGTTTCTGTCCCCACTGCTAGTCCTCAACGGTTGCTTTCGTTTTGAAAGCTGCCCTTGTAAAACTAACTGAGCAGATCAGAGAAGCAAAGAGAGGAAAAGAAAGAAAATGTCAGGCTTTCACGTTAATTAGCCCTGTAGCCAGGAATACTGGCAGTTACTGGGAAGTATTCATGAATATCCAGTATATTCAGAATGTGGTTGATGTGTATGTATAATAGACTTTCACCATGGTTGAGGTAGGAGAATCACTTCAAGGCCAGCCTGGGCAACATAGCAAAGACTCTTCTCAAAATATTATTTGAGTAAGGTTAACAAAAACTACACCAGACTGTATAAACTTCCCCAAATACTTTCTATAGTATTTAAGAAAAACAGAAATATTTGAGATTATAATGGGACCTCAGAGGTAGAACCAAGCTGTAGACATGTCTAATGCTATCACAAACTGTTAAAGATCCTTAGTGTCCCCTATGTGTTCCACAACAGGAAAATCATCATGAATATCTGCTCATATTATTTAGATTGACAACTGTTTTTTTTTTTTTTTTGTGTGTGTGTGTGTGTGTGTGTGTGTGTGTGTGTACACTGTGGTTGTGCATGGAGGCTAGAGATTGATGTTGGCTGTCTTCCTTCATTACTTTACCTTATGTATTGGGACTGGGTTTCTCACCTGAATCTAGTTCATCAGTTTGACTAGTCTAGCCAGCCAGCCTGTTCTAGAAATCCTCTGCTTCCATCTCTAAAGAAAGGGCTAGGGTCCAAACTCTGGTCTTCATCCTTGTGTGGCAAGTGCTTTTACCAGCTGAGCCATCTTTCCAGCCCCATATGTTGGCATCAGTACCTGAAAGACTATTCTACACATTCAGTTGGTGTTTTCTGTAAAATCTCTCCACAGCCCTCTAGGTTTCAAGTTATGTGTAGCTAGAAATGTAATGCTACATAAGACTACTTCATCTTCTTGGCTGTGGGACTCTGTTATGAACAGAGTGGCCATTTGTAGCAGTTATTAGAATATCTTCATGGCAGGTCTATTGTGTTGGTGTCAAACAAGGAAGCAAGGATGGCCTGAAGAACATTCAAATGAAGGCAGACCCAGCAGTTTTTAGAATAGTGGGATATAAGTGTTTCTCTGAGAATTTTCTCCCTCCCAGCGTTCTTTGTCAGAACTAAATCATTCTCTCAACTAGTTAGTAATCAACTTCTCTTTGGTGCCAAGGAGAATGAGAGAGGCATTCAATATATGATGAATAAATAAAGTTGTTGAGTAAAGTTCATCACTCACCCAGTTCACAAAATTTTATTTGCTGTCATTTACATGTCAGGAACTATTCCAGAGTTTCTCTAGGAGCAAGAAGTCAGTCTCTGACCTCAGTGGCTTTCATTAAAAAAAAAAAAGACAAAGATCACTGCAATTCAGTCTAATAAATACTGTGACTGGGATGAGATTTAGGTAAATTACAAAGAACAATAGAGAGAGAGGTCTTGTGGCATGGTGGAGTAGGGAAGAGGATAAGGAAGGCTTCCAAACAACAAAGACATCTCAGCTGGGTCTTGTAAGTTGATGAAGAATGTTTCAGACATGCTAGGCATGGCAGTAGAGACTTCTAATCCTAGCACTTGGGAGAAGGCAGTAGAAGCAATTCAAGATCATCCTTAACTACATGATTTTGGTTCAAGGCTAGTCTAGGTGAATAGGAGACTCTCTCTCACTTAAAAAAGAATAAAAACAAGGGCCAAGTCACATGTGGTTGTGCAAGTTTGTAATCCCAGTACACTGAAGGCTGGGTCTGATCAGTTTGTACTACATACAGATGATGTAGACCACATGTCAAATGAAGAATGAGTGGAGAAGTAGAGAGATGTCTTCCTGCTTAAGGAAGCTTGATGTGCAATTATGAAGACCAGATCCTAGTACCCATGTAATTAATTAGGCATCATGCACACTCCTCTCACCACAGGTCTTGTGGTAAGAGGAGACAGGAGGATGGCTGAGTTTCAGTTTCCAACCTAACTGAGAAAACTGAAACCTCAAGCTCAAGGAGAGACCGTGCCTTAAAGAAACACACGAAGTGATTGGCACTTGAAAACTTCTTGTAAGCTTCAAGTATGTGAACAGGGATGCATACCACTCCACCCCTTACACACACACACACACACACACACACACACACACACACACACACACACACACACACACACACCACAGAGAGAGAGAGAGAGAGAGAGAGAGAGAGAGAGAGAGAGAGAGAATAAGTCTCTTAAAAGATGAAGGAAGAGAGGCTAAAGAATACATAGAAATCATTTTCAAATGGACAGATAACATATACTTAGTGGTGAGAATTAGCTACAGGACAAAGAAAAGATAAGCCTTAAAAACTTGGTAGAGGTCACACTACAATGAGCATTAAAGACCCTACTTTCTTTCCATCTTGCTGAACACAGGGGACTTGCTGTGGACTCTCAATAGATTTATGGTTTCTAAGAGTAATTCTCATATTGAAAAGAAAATTGAGAGAAGAAGATATTTCAGGCTAGAGGGGAGATAGACCAAAAGGTATTTAGACCCTGGAGAAGGCGTGAGTCTCATTTCTCTTGTTCTAGGATTTCTGAAGCATTTTAGGTTGTAGGACATTTTAGTCGCAACAGTTTAAATAATAGCTGCTGAAGAAAAATGCCTTTAATTGTTCTAATTATACTTTCTCCTCCTGAGTCACCAAAAGATGTGTGAGAAAAAGCCTTCCTGTGGCTCTTCCCACCATAAACAGACCTACTTCCTCATGCATAGCATGAATGCCTATAGCTCAGTAATAATGTTACCACAGATTTCAGGGAGAACTCAGCTCACCAGGGAATTCCTAGAATATGAACCTAAACATTTAACTTATTTCAAGATTCCATCTGTGACAGGTGTAATCATTCTCAGAAGAATATTTTTGCAACCCGGGGAGAAGATAATCCAGTTTTTCTTATATTAGGGAGAGAGTAGGAGGACAGGGCAGCAGCTGACGCTTGGGGAGAGACATTCTTCCTTTCTTTAACAGCCCATTTTCTGATATGTTTGGAATTAGACTAAATTGTGTTAGGTAGACTTTTTGAAAGCTGTCACTTTGAAAGGGCAAGCTGCCAAGTTCCTAGCCATAATATAACTTAAAAAAAAAAAAAAAAGAAGAAGTGGCTTCCCATTGTGCTATTGCATTTTGCTAGGAACTGGGCTTGGACAGGGAGATGTGAATTCATTTGCTCCTTGTGGCGACTGAGGCCTGAACAGTGGTGAAACTCTTTCTAAGCTATGTCTGGCTAGGTCAATAAACAAAGCACAATCTGTCCACCAACTTAACAGATGTTTTCTGTGTAACACTCATGTGGGGAGGGGACACTGGTAGGCAAATGGGCACTAGAATGCCTTATGCCATTTTTATACCTGTGCTCATGTTCCATGGAAACCAACTGCAAAGTTCTTGCTACACCTGCATATTGTAAGAATCAAATTCTGCTCCTGGCCTCCATGATCAACCAGAGATATGCTATTCATTCAGTGGCACTGGAGACCTCCCCTCCTTCCCTAACACTGACTCGCAGTACTATGATTAGGATATAGTTTGTTCCCCAAAGGTTCATATGATAGAACTTGGTCTCAGTGAACTGAGAAGCAAAGCCTAGTGGAAGATCCTTGTATCACTGGGACTGTGCCCTTGGAAGAGAGTAAGGTCCTCCTCATGGGACCCTGAGCTAGTTCTCATGAAGGTAGGTTTTTATAAAAGAGCCTGACCACACACCAGCCTTGGCAAGCCTGGCTGTGAGATAAACCTCTCTTCAGGCCTGGCCATGAGATAGACCACTCTCTGCAGGCCTGACTATTGGATCTCTTCTTCTCTTGCCAAGCCTCTGCCTTTATGATTCCATGTACCATAAATCACACGTCATTGTTCAGGTTCCTCACAGAGCTAGAATATGTTGTTTAAACTGTCAACATCCAACCACCCCATCTCTCCTCTCTTCTCTCTCCTCTCTTCCGTTTCCCCTCCCCTCTTCCCTCTGCCTCTCCTCTCTTCTCTTCTCCACTTCTCTGCTCTCTTCCTCTCTTCCTTCTTCCTTTTCTCCGTCTCATAAGTATATTTTTTTTCTTTATAAAAACCCAGCTTCAGGTATTTCTTTACAGTAACAAGAGACAGTGAGTTATCTTTCCATGCATCTTACACATTTGCCTGGCACTTCCAACATGACTGCTTTGTTGTAAATCTCTTACCGTTCAGAGTGGCTTTTACTTTTCCACACCTCAGCCAAGTTTAATTTTTGTGTCATTTTTCCCCAAGTTTCACAGTTTTTTGTTTTTGTTTTTTTCCAATTATTAGTTTTTTTGTTTTTTTTATTTTTGTTTTATTTTGTTTTTCGAGACAGGGATTCTCTGTGTAGTTTTGGAGCCTATCCTGGTACCAAGTCTTACTTTTCAAAAGAAATGTTTCCTTAGCTCAGATTGTTTTAAAAGGGGATCTTAAGAGATTAGATGGGAACTGTTTATTTAGCTTTGCTCTGGTTTCTCCTCACTTAGAATGCAGTGTTTTCCTATGAATGTTTCCCTTCTTTTCCAGAGGCACTGGCTTATTAGGGTGATATTGTAATAAAAATAAATAAAAGATAATCAAAACATGTTTTTGAAAATTCCATGATTAAAATTAAATATCCAAAAAAGCAGGAGCAATAGATCAGCTGGATTCCAGGAGCTTGGCTCAATGTCCAGCTGTGAATCTCCACCTCTGCTTCCATCAGCTACTGGGTGAAGGCTCTATGATGGCATATAAGGTAGTCATCAATCTCATTATAGGGGAAGGGCATTTAAGGTAGACTCTCCACTATTGCTTAGATTCTTAGTTGGGGTCATCCTTAGTTGGGATCTCTGGACATTTCCCTAGTGCCAGATTTCTCTTTAAACCTATAATGGCTCCCTCTATTAAGGTATCTCTTTTCTTGCTCTCCTCCATTCTTCCCCTGACTCAATCTTCCTGACCCCTCATGTTCTCCTCCCCACTCCTCTTCTCGCCTCCTCTTTCTCCTACCCCTTCCTTCTGTGCTCCCAATTTGTTCAGAAGCTCTTGTCCCTTTTCCCTTCTTGGGGGGACCATGTATGTCTCTCTTACGGTCCTCCTTGTTTCCTAGCTTCTCTGGAGGTGTAGTCTGTAGGCTGGTAATCCTTTGCTCTATGTCTAATATCCGTATATGAGTGAGTACATACCATGTTTTTCTTTCTTTTTATTTATTGTATGTGTCTTTTTCATCATGTATCCTAATCCCATTTATTTCCCCATCCCTTCACATCCTCCTTCCACCCTTGCTCCCCTCAATAAAACAAAATTTAAGAGAAAAAAAAGGAAAAGGAAAAGAAAGAGAAAAACAAACAAAAAAGAGAAAAGTTAAAAGTCTTGTCATGGACACTGCAGTGTGACACAGTGAGCCATGCAGTAAGCTCCTTTGTCCATATATCTTTACTTGTAAGTGTTCATTTCAAAGAGGCATTTTGAAATGCCTCTACTTTGAGGCCTCTGGTCATTACTACATTATCAATGCTGGTCCCTCACTGGGACTCTTCTTGGGTATCCTGTTGTTTCCCTCTGTTGTGGAGATCCTGCAGCTTTGGATTTGTGAATCAAGTCCATTCACATGATCCAGCAGATTAGAGATGGAGTAGATGTTGGGGTGGTTATCATAATCCTGGTTATGGACCAACTGGCAGGGTTGGTTCACCCACCAGTGTTCCCTTTGCCTCACCACCAGGGTGAGCTCTCCAGTATTGCCCCAACTAATTCACCTCTTGCAACAATGACTGAGGGGTGGGGCCAGTTCTCCTGCTTTAACACGCTTAGGGCAGGCTCTTCCACACTTTGTGTTCCCCAGGTGAGGTATAGGGACCACTCTCTGGAGTGCTACGACTATTGAGGAGCATGGACAGCTATCCTGCGTCTATGACCCTAGGGCCAGCTCCTCTGCCTATCACAGGCATTGATAGGCAAGGGACAAAGGCGGGGGCAACTCTCCCCAGCCCATGCTACCACAAGACAGATGAATAATGGTGGCAATTCTTCCATGCTCACAGCTTTGGGGTGGGCTCACAAAGGGTCTACTTCTTGACTGGATCCCAGAAATAATCTTATTGGATACCTTACATGCCCTCCAAGACACTGATTTTTTAACTTTAGAACCCCAGGGACTGCTCAGACATTAGGAGCTACTGTCACACTATTGACTTCTGAGTGGTTAGCATGTACCAGAACTCCAGATACAGCACTCCTTCCACTTCCTCCCATTCCAAATATACTTTGCAGATGAGGAAACTAAGGTCAAGGAAGTTTATTCAGTTTTTCAAAGGTCATAAAGGTAATATGTGACAGATGTAAAGGGTCCCAACAGTCTGGCTCCAAATTCTATGTTCTTAACCCACTGTGCTGTCAAAAGTAAGAAAAGGGTAGCTCAAAAAAATTCAGTAATTCCTCTTTTAAGATTTTGTTTTAAATTCTCTCTCTCTCTCTCTCTCTCTCTCTCTCTCTCTCTGTGTGTGTGTGTGTGTGTGTGTGTGTGTGTGTGTGTGTGTGTGTGTGTGAGCCTCTATGGAGGCCACAAGAGGCATCAGATCCCTTAAAGCTGAATGTGCACCATGCTGCTTCTGGGACATGTTCTTGAAAGCTCTACTTCTTGACTGGATCCCAGGAATATTCTTACTGGGACCCTCACCTGCCCTCCAGACACTGATTTTTGAAGTCTAGAATCCCAGAGACTGCACCAAAGCCCTCAAAGGTGGAATTGAAGGTGGCCACGAGCTGCCCACTGTGGTGCATGAACTGAACTTGTGTCCTCTGCAAACTTAATTGGTGAGCCATCTCTTTAGAACCTTCAGTAGCTGCCGAGATTGCACAATTACAGAGTATTGAAGTAGCTCCATGCATATTACACAAAATACTATTATCTGAAAAGAAATTTTGCCATGGCTACTTCAGAGACCACTGCTCTGATAGGAGTTTTGTGAAGCACAACACCAGTGCTCCAGCAAAGAAACCAGACTGCCTTTGGAAAGGCCAGAGTCTCCCAAATCACCAAGCTCTCCATCCTCCAGTACCTACTAATATCACTCAGGACTAACACTGTACTGTATAATGTTCAGCTGACCTCACTCAGACTCACTAGATGTTAAGCAGGTTCTTCAGGCTGGGACATGAGGTAGAAAGCCTGGTGATAAGGCTTTCTGTGTAGATAAGAATCCCTGAAAAGTCAAGGCATTAGAACTAACAAACTTTCTTTGGGGGCAACTGATCATAAAAGATGCAGTGTACTGATTATGGAGATAAATATAGAGAGCATTAGGACCTATAGACCCATGCCCTACAGACAGACTAATCAGCACCATACTCCCTCCAGCATAGGCAAGGGCTTCCTAACTGGACTTCCAGACTTCAAGACTGACACCATCCCAACCCTCTTCCATTCTGTCCCCAGAAGTGGTTTAAACTTACATGTATGGACTTAATTGTTATGTCAGTTTACTGTTTGGGGTTTTCACTGGATCCTCAATGCAAAGTCTAAACCCCTGACCAAGGTTGATGAGGCTTACAGGAACTCCTGGCCTTGAGCATCCATTGTGCTCCTCAACTCCACCTTCCCCAAAGCCAGGCTGTTGTCATCTAGCTTCTCATGTGATCATTCACTCTCCTGCCTGAGCCATTCTCTCTGCTTGATGCACTCTTCCCCAGCGGTCCTTGTCAACATTAACTGTCAATTTGACACACCCTAGAATTACCTGAAAAGCCAGACTCAATGGAGTATTTATCTTTATCAGATTGATCTTCAGGTATGTCTATAAGGCAGTTAGGAGGTGATTGCCTAATCAATACTTGTAGTCATTTCTTGGGTGACAGCGCAAAATATCACACTATAGAAATCTGACTGTAGTGAATAGTAAATGTACTGAATGCACGCAGAACGTCCAAAATGATTGTGATATTGTGGAACAGTGAAGCAATTCTACCAGTAGAAATGTAATAGGAATTCATGTAAGGCCTTAAAAATGGAGCCATAAATAAAACAAAAACAGTTGCATAAATAAATATAGCCAAATAGCTACACAGGTGAGAGATCTGTGGGTGTCTGGGCTAAATTGCAATCCACTATTGATAGAAATGACATCAGAATGTGTTTTAAGGATTTTGCTTCTGTATATGCTTAATGTAAATTCCTTTGTAAGATGTAGGTGTCTTGATGATGCCTGAGCTGAAGAAACCAAACTACACTTCATTTTACAAGATGTATTTAACAGTCTCATTGTAGATTACTGAGAAAGCTACAGCCAGAATAATGTATTTTAGTCAAGGGAAAACTCCTCATGAAGGAAATTGATAAAAATTAAATCTATTATGAAACAAAGGGATTCATAAATTTTTGGAAATGACTACTTAAAGAAGGGGTACAAGTTGTGGTTTTACTCAGAGGGTGTCTCAGAGTGATCTTTAAACTCCACAGTACCAGATGAATGGAGACTTGCTCTGGATCCATGTGGAAGTCAGAACCAGGATGTGTGGTCAGAAAATCCACAGAGAAGCAGACATTAGGCCATGTTGAGAACATGGGAGTTGTGTAAGAATGGACTGGGTGTTTCTTGAGGTAGTGAGTGTCCTATACAGTCAAAGACCAGAATCTATGCATAGAGATGGCGCATCCATACCTAGACCATCTACTCAATGGTCCATAAGGTGCCTTTGTCTCTGAGATTCAGTGAAGTTGTGATATCGGGGCATTGGTTCCACTCCTGTTCATGAATGGAGAACTGATGGATCCATTTGGAGATTTGGGGTTGATGATGATGATTAAAAGATACTATTTTAAAAGGATTTGTGTGTGTGTGTGTGTGTGTGTGAGAGAGAGAGAGAGAGAGAGAGAGAGAGAGAGAGAGAGAGGAGAGAGAGAGGAGAGAGAGAGAGAGGCAGAGGCAGAGAGATAGAAAGAGAGAGGGTTGTATATGTATTTATGTATATGTGCTCTTGTATGTGCATACACACTGGTGCATGTGTATATATGTGTATGTGGAGATCAGAGGTCAATATTCAGCATCCTCTTGAATCATTAACCACCTTATTTTTTGAGACAGGGACTCTCATAGAACCTAGAACTAGACTACCTAGCCAGAAAGCCTTGGGGCTCTGCCTGTGTCCAACCCTCCAGTCCTGTGATCACAAATGCTTGCTGCTGACACTTGGCTTTTGATAGGAACTGGCAATCTGAACTCAGGTCTTCATGCCTATACTTTACCCACTGAGTCATCTCCTCTGCCCCCATACTGAAGGTATAACATTCAACAATTGTATATGCCCAGCTCATTCTTAGGTTGCTGTAACATTGGAATTGTGGCTTTAATAAACCAAGAGAAATTAGAAGAAAAGGCAGCATGGAAAAAGTCTCCAAAATTACACATCTGTGGCTTTCAGTTTAGAGGAAAAAGTAATCGCCAGGAAAAATTATTCAGGATGAAGTGAAAAGTAAAACAGTGTCTTAGACTTTGCCTGCCTAATCTCACAAATCACCCCACCACATGGAGTAGCTCCATCAGAGTTCATGAATCACTATAGGTTGATGATCCCACTCTGTGCCAGGTACAGTACCAGACCTGCCCACTACAACTTAATCCTCATAGATATTTTCCAGGTATCATATCCTCATTTAAAAATGGAGAGAACTCAAGTCTGGAAGGAAAATAGTCATATACAAGGATTTTGAGACTCAAATTTCAAACTCAATTCTACCCAAACTTTGATTTTTATCTTGAGTGTTTCAGAGACTACCAAGTTTGAGGGATATGCCCAACTTCTTGTTTGTTTGTTTGTTTTTTCTCTACAAGGTAAAAATGGAGGCTATGGGGACTGGGGACCATATCTAGAATTTCCGTCTAAAGCAAAGGGGTTTGGGAATGTTGCAGGAGACGCTTCCATGTGGACTTAAGCTCAGCAGTTGTGCTATCTGAATGCAGTATGTCTCCAGCCACTCGAGGAAAGCATGTGTCAAGTAGCTAGGCAGTATGTCTCCAGCTGTAAGAATAAGGCATGCATCAAGTAGTCAGGCAGCTTGGAAAAGAGAGGCCAGGCTACCTGACTCACCATCCCTTACATGGAACTCCAAACCTATGCACAGAAACCAATTCCCCCCTCAGTCTCCTAAACAATATCATAGAGCTTCATGTATATGGTGTGGTGATAATGTGTATGAGAGCATGAAGACAGGGAAAGTGGGAGAGCTTGCCCTTCTTCAGAACTAGCATATGTCAGGCTCTCTGTAAGTTCCTTTTGCTTGTGGAATCTTGTGTCACCATCATGTGTGTAAGCCTCTGGGTGATGTTGTAACCTAACACATGAGTCTGTAAAATAAGTGGATGTATGCAATATATGCAAGACTACAGGAGTAGAAAACATATAGTTGAAATGTATACTCCTGACTCCAAAAGACAAGAAAACCATGGAAATTTTAGCATCAAAAAAAAAAAAGAAAGAAAGAAAGAAAGAAAGAAAGAAAAAGGAAAAAAGAGTCTGACACCTAGATGGCTCATTTAGGAGCCGAGGAAGTGTGAGTCTGACTCTGCCTATGCCAGTGGACATGGTCACATGTTGTCACACAGAAAAGCTGCCTTTCTTTCTAGAGCACTGTCCCCTTCCCCCTCTCTGCCTTTGAGGAAGCAGGGCTACTTTTAGAATTACAGTCGGAGGACATCTGACCCTTCCTGGGGTGGGAGGAGAAGTTTAGATTAATGGCAAGCTTTGTGCCTTTGAGGCTTTGTCAGATTTGATCCCTCCTTTATGAACGATGGGGCAATTGAAGTGGCAGTGCCACACAGGGAGGCAGAGTCATGATGGAAAGAGCCTGACTTAACAAAACCCAGCATGCGATGGAAGGCTTGAACTCTGACCCTCGCTTCTCTGTATCTAGATCTACAAACTAGGCACCCTTCTCTCCCAAAGTGAGTATTCTGTGCTCTGAAATGAGCTCTCAGGTGGGGAGAGGTTAAAAAAAAAATCTGTCTTCCAAAACAAGAGGCTGATTCTCAAATCTGCTGCCCCCTTCTTTCCCTTGGAGCTCCATTCAGTCAACTTTCTTCTAGTAAAATAACCTTGATTATTGAGTATGTGTTTAGGTCAAACATCTTTAATGCTTTTCTTATTTTGCTTTCTGCATGGACAGATTACCTGAAAGTGACAGCTGTTCACCTATTCAAAGAGAGATGGGACAGCAACAAGGTAGATCACCACACGGACAAATATGACAACAGCAAGTTGATTGTCCGTAGAGGTCAGACTTTCTACGTCCAGATTGACTTCAATCGTCCATATAACCCCGAGCGGGATCTCTTCAGAGTGGAATATGTCATTGGTGAGTGCTGCCTGTCCTAACCATGATACCAGGGGGCACATTGAAGAGAAAGGTGGCCACTGGTACAATTATACCCCTTTCTAGCCCTGTATTTAAGATTGGTTGGAGTAGTGGTCAAATTGGCCAAGCATCAATAATTTGGAAATCTATCATATAAATATGTTTAGTGTAAAAAATCATTTAACTGTTTTGTTTTTCTCAAATGTTATTGGCATCCTATAGCTGTGACTTAACTTTACAGTGATTTAATTGGTTTCACATGCTGGGAGCATTTGCAAACCTCAGCATCTGATCTTCATATTGGGACCCCAAAGTTAGATCTGTGAAAGGTAGTCTCCAAATGTCCATGAGAAAAGTATTGTCCAATAAAACCCACTGGCCACTTTGTACTCTACTCTTGAAAACTGATGGTGTTTAGGTTCTGGAAAGTACCATTTAGCTATGTTTGGTCCATTGATTCTCAAATTAATTTGGTTTTGATTCACTTTTACAAAGTCACTAATACTTGACATATTTAAGTAAACATTGTCTGGGCATTTATGAATATCAAAGAAACACGGACACAGAAAAGGAAGAATGGCTCCAAGAAAGGAAATGTGTCCACACAATCACTCACAGGAGTTGAAGAGAAAAGCCAGGCAAACCCGTTTTTCTTTCCTGCTGCAGGAAAGAGGATTCATCCCTCAAACAGTAGCTTAAGTGGGAGTCTAAACCTTCAGTTATAATCAGAAATAAGACAGGAATGCCTTCCATCTCCATTTGTTTATTGAACCACCAAAAGAAAGCATTGCTGCATGGGTTGCAAAAAGAAATTGTGCTAGAGGAATATCTTTTATAAACAATGGGGAATAAGAGTTAAAACTGCATATTTTTGATAGTGTTATGAGTGTACATACAGAAAACACAATGAAGTCAAAGGAGGGAAGGCACAATATTAAAACTTCTGAAGATGGTTAGATAGAGATGGATACCTAAAAATCACACCCTTTACTTCTCAGCTTTAAGCACTTAGAACTAAAAAGTGCTCCATATACAATGATAACCACAATTTTGGAAGCCTAAAAAAAATATAAGATACAAATTTATATACGTGATATAAGTACCATGAGAAATCAATGAAAAAATGAACATATTCCTAAGTGAGAAGTTTCAATATGTTTCTCATAGTCTTCCAAGAGGTGTTGTGTAGGGGAAGCTGTAGCCACGCCTACTTAGGGGCTGGCTACAGCTTCCCCTACAATTCCCCTTTTAGTCTAAATGGTGTTGGTTAAAAGTTATAACATCTCAGTTAGGCTGAAGTATAAGTTTCATTTCCATCTGCGTAACATGGTGACCACAGCTCATGGGAATGTGTAACAGGCTTTGGTACAAAGAGATGTGTTGCCTTGATTTGGGGTTTTCAGACAGGTTCTTATTATCTAGTCTTACTACAGCTTATTTTGGGGTGCTCTTGGGATCAACATGTGTGAAAGAATACAAGACTCAGTATAGCATGAATAATAAAATCTCAGAGACAGATATTGGGGTTCAAGCTGAAGATCAGAAAAGCAAAGCAGCTCGCCAGCAGCTCTTACCTCAAACAAGGCTGGAATGGAGATCCTGTCTTCCCTGTGACTGGAAACTGAATCTCCCATGAGACCCTTTGCTTCTTCCTTATATACCTCTCCAGTATTGGGATTAAAGTTGTGAGCTCTGTGACTCTTTCAGATTGATTCACTCTCATGTTGTAGCCCAGGGTGGTCTTGGACTCACAGATATCCATCTGCCTCTGTCTCCTGAGTCCTGGTATTAAAGGTATATAACACCGTTGTCTGGCGTCTATGGCTAACTGGTATGGCTGCTTTGCATTCTGATCCTTGGGCAAGCTTTATTAAATCATAAACAATATATCACCACAACTCAGGGCTTGGCAGAGGGGAGACTTAAGTAGTAAGGCAACAGAGACCTCGGTGGACCCCAAGGTGTGATATGTAGCTGGACTAGGTTCTTCAGAGTGGTCTCTTTGCAAAGAAGTGGGTGAGCCCTTTGTCTCTGTGCAAGGAATGGTCCTTGGTTCTTGGTTGCCCTTAGGGAAGGGCTGTAATCTTAACAGAGTTGGTTTCCTGTTTGGGCCAGCAAGGTTCTCAGAGTGGGTCAGAGATGGAGAGCTGTTAGCCACTACTGTCAGCCTTTGGAAGACAGTCTGGGAGACCACAGTCTTTAAAAAAAGGGAATAGTGTTGATTTTATTTCTTCAGTATAAAGGAAGAAAATAAGCACATAACTCGTCTTACTTTTGAGCTAAAAACCTATATATAGTCAAGCTAACATGTATTTTAAATCTTGCTTAGCCTTTTTTACATATTGAGCATTAAGTGCTGTTCCATTGTGGCCCTTCTGGGAATTATTACATTAGTGTATTTTCTGATTCCAAATCTGTCATCAATATAAGAAAAAGAAAGTAACAAAATTCAATGTTCTACTATTTAGTAGTTGAGAAATCACACACACTTAAAGGGGACAATTAAGGGGGGGTCAGGGATGGGGGATTTTTCTCCTGCCTTTATTTCCTGTCATTCGAATTGTTACAGGAACATTGCAGCAACAGTGTAAGGCTGGGCTATCCTGAGCTTTTTCCATCCCTTGCCATTTTTCTTCTGGAAGAAGAAAGCCGAGGCGCTGGTGACAAGGCTTCACATGATGGGAGGAGATAAGTGGCTCCCACAAGCTGCCCTCTCCATACATAAATGTTTGTAAAAATGTTTAAATTATTATTTTTTAAATGACAAGGACTGCAGAAATGGCTCAGAGTATTGCTCCTGTAGAGGACCTGGGTTCAATTACAGCTCTGTGTCAGTTGACTTGCAACCACCTGTAACTCCAGATCCAGGGAATCCAACACCCTCTTCTGACCTCTACACACACCTACACTCACATGCACAGACATACACACCTGCACATAGTTAAAACTAAAATAAATCTTTCAAAACTAGAGGGTTGAGCACAATTAAAATATATCCACAATGTCAGTTGAAGTATTCATTTTAAAGGACATATCTACTACTTGCAGAATGTTATTGCTCTGTTAAAATCACACACACACACACACACACACACACACACACACACACACACACATACACACACACACACATACACATAAATCTTTCTGCTGATTTGCTTCCAGTCCACAGCCAGTACTTCTTGTTTTTGTTTCCTTTTGCTTCCCCAGGACTTTGTCTGTAGTGAGATGGGCTGGGGCAGGTTACTACTGTGGAGTATCCCTTTGTTGCTATCCTCAGAACCTAGCTCATGGGTCTTATTTAGGAGTGACTCTGCCTTCTAACTAATATCCTTCCTTTGTTTCTCTGCCTTTCTTCCCTCTCTTATCTCTTACCTCTTGTCCTAGGGTTTCTATTTCTGTGAAGAGACACCATGACCATGGCAACTCTTATAAAGGAAAAGCATGCAAATGATGTGGCTTACATATAGTCAATCATTATCATGGCACAACATAGCAGTGTTTAGGCAGACATGGTGCTAGAGAAGGAACTGAGAGTCCTACATCTTAACCCTCAGACAACAGGAAGTGGTCTGAATTAGGCATAGCTTGAGCATATATGAGCCCTCAAAGCCCGCCCCCACAATAGCACACTTCCTCTAACAAGGCCACACCTACTTCAACAGGGCCACACCTCTAATAGTGTGACACTGCCTATGAGCTTATGGAGATCAACTACATTCAAACTAGTACACCTCTCTTCCTCCTTCCTGTCTTCCATATTTAAATACACATTTAATATTTAAATGATTCTTTTAACATATTTAAGCAAGATGGCCCCAGATAAACCTATGTGTATTGGGTTTTCCAGGGAGAAGGTCTCACCAGGGGAAAGTCCTGGTGAGAGTTAGGACATATTTACTCTGTCAGGATTTTGCAAGCTTCTGTTTGACAACTGCATTCATTAGCTGTGGGCAGACACAGCCAGCTGGAGCATTAGGTGGGAAGTGTTAATGAATTTGAAGAGGTGGGTGTGGCTTTTTCTCTCTCACTCCCCTCAGCCTGCAGCAATGATAAATCATGAAAGCTGGAACAGAGCGTTAATTGTGGCTTTGCTAACCTGTGGCTGCAGCTAGGACTTGAGAGCAGTTGGTGGTGTTAATTTGCTGTTACTTTAGCACACTCCCCACTTCTTCATAATTGAGAGAGAAAAAAATCATCCTTTAAAAAATCACTATGATTATTAACATATATTAACTGTACAAACTAATGGGTTCTACTGTGACATTGCCAGACATGTATACACCATGTCATATTCATGCTCTTTTCTGCTGTCTCTTGCTCTTCCCCTGAATAGTCACTCTTCTACTTTCAAGCCATTTCCTCTCTTTTCTCCTTTCCAATATTGACAGACAAAATGACACTCATCCTTCTATGTGTGGCTTATTTTTTAACATGTTGTCCTTTAACCCCCTGGGTTTTCCTGCACATTTCCTGATTCCATGTATCTTTAGAGATAGATAATACTCCACTATATGTATCTATCATATTTTCTGTATCCAGCCTTCTGCAACAGGCACTTTGGTCTAATTTCATATCTTGGCTGTAGTAAATAGTGATGAAGTTCACACAGATATGCAAATTTCCCTAGCGTCCCCTGACTTAGATTCCTTCAGGTATGTTCCCAGGAGTGGAATAGCGAGATCATAAACCTAGTTTTAATTTTTTTGCAGAACCTGTATGCACTTTTCTACAGGGGCTGTATTAATTTGTACCCACTAATAGTTATGTGTTCATTTCCCATATCTTATTCCAGTATTTGCTGTTGTTTTTCCTTCATTTTGTTTTGGTGATAATAACTATTTGGGCTAGATGAGAAAGTTGCTCCAAGGAAAGAATTCTTAGTTGCCCTCCTCAGCAGCTCTCCTGAAACAGGAAAGGACACGATGTGGCCCTCTGGAGGAATGCTAATCAATGAACAACTTCTGACTTCCTGGGTTCAATTGCAAGAGCCCCAGATAATTGAGGCAAGGACTTCAGAGCCTCTCTTGGCCTTTTCCTCAGTCCACAATGGCCCCCATGGCCTCACCCTTCACACTTCCAGTTCCAGCAGAAAGAAGAGGAGGAAGACACTAGTAAGACCAGAGCCTTTTATCAGAAAAGACAAGCATTTCTCAGAAGCTTCCAAGAAAGCATGCATGCCTTGCTAGCTCCTTTCTGGGTGAGAACCTGTAAACCTATCATCTTTCCCTGGTTGTACTGGTCACTCTTACATTGCTCTGACCCAAACATCCAAGAAGACAACTTAAAGAAGGGCAATTGTATTCTGGCCCATGACTCAGAGATATTGTTCAGACCCCTTATCTCTGCTAACTTTGAGCCCATGATGGAACAGAATGTGTGGAGCAGGAGGCAGTTCAACCCACTTATTGTAGACAGTGAGCAGAGAGACAAGGAGCTGAGGACCAGGTGTAAACTTTGAAGTTAGAACTCTAGTGCTCTACTTCCTCCAACTAGGACCAGCCTCCTCAACTTTCCCAGAACCTCTCAAAATAGTAACTCCACCTGGAGACCAACTGATCAATGTGTGAGCCCGTAGGGCATTGCAGATTCAAGCTGTAACACCAGGTGTCTCCAGAGGAGACAGCACTAAGAGTATTTGTAATGTAGCTTAGATTCCTGTCCATCTCTGTCAAACTGGGAACACACAGGGGCAGCCCTTCATGACAGTATCACTAAGGTTAGCCATTTGTGCTTACCAAAGCATTTCCAGGCCTAGGTCAAGTTCATATATGTAATATATCTATAGCCCTATGATGCATCAAAATATTGTCACCAACACTTCAATGTCTGTATTTCTCTCATTTCTTTTTTTCTTTTTTAATTTCTTTTGTTTTCCAACTTTTTTATTTGAATTAGGAACAGGATTGTTTTACATGACAATCCCATTTCCCTTCTCCCACCCGTCCTCCCCTACCCCCCCCTAAAACCTTATCTGTCACATTGTATTTCTCTCATTTCTTGAGTAGCATTTATTGAAAGTCAACAGAGTATCAGGTCCGGAATGGGAATGACATAAAGATGTCTCCTTTGTGATGGTTTGCTCCAGCACATGCCATGTAGTTGTGGAGCATCAAGGCTAGAGGAGAGATACTCAGAGCACAGAGGATGAGAGCCTGGATGAGGCTACAGTTGCAAAAAACAAGAACGTAATGGGATTCAAGAAATACTGAGGAGGCAAAATGTATAAGATGGATGTGAGGCAAGAGAATGAATGAGTCAAGTGTAACTTTCATGCTCTTTTAGCTGTGGTGACAAAGACAGAACAGAAGAGAAGCCTGAGTGTGGGAAGTGATGATGGTGGCAGTGATTCCCATCAGTGACTCACTGGCATGGGGTACTTCAGTGCAGGGTGTTTTGGGTTTTCCACTTGCTTCTTCCAGCACCATTCTGGATATTGCACTATGGCCACCACTTTTCAGATGACATTAAGATTGAAATGATTAAACAAGCATGCCCAGGTTGAACCTGGGAAGTGGTGGGGCTCCTCTATGGAGTTCTTGAGGGACTTTAGTGACTATATGTTCGAAGACAGTGAGCATATGAAGCATAGGGGTGGGGTTTGGATTGGGCAGAAGAAAACTGGAATAGTATACACATCTCTATAGACAAGTTCACTCAGCAAAAGTCAGTCATGTAACCAGGAGACAGGGACTGGAAAGTTGTCTTGGGGAAAGACAACTTTAAAGGAAGATGTTAGAAACTGGAATCCTTGAGGGGGAAGCAGGGCCTAAAGGATCTGAAAGCAGGAGGAACATGTAGTCATCACAGTCACTCAAGAACTTCGCAGAGCAGCCCCACTACTTTCCAGGTTCAACCTTGCCATATTTGTTTAACCGTTTCAATCTTAATGTCATCTGTATAGTGGTGGCCATAGGGAGGACACTAAGACTAAGAGAGTTAAGTACCTTAAGGGGACAAGAGTGACCATGGTTAGAGTTTCCCACTGGACTCAACAGTTAGGAAGGCATTGATTACCTGACAGTTGTTGTAATGATCTGAAGGTAAATAAGGTATGAGATAACAGGTGTGTCAAAAGTAGGACAATAAAATCTCAATGGTAACTAGAAACATGAATTAGAGGAAGGGTACTTTGGCTTGGTGTTTGTTTCAGGATTGGGGAACTTGAATGTAGTAGGTTGATGGTTCAGCATCTGGTGAGGGACCTGTTCACTGTATCCCATCACAAGAGGACGGCATCATGGAGGGACCATATATCTAGGAGGGGGAAGTCACAGGGAAGAAAGCTAGAGAGACAAGGATCAGACTCATTAGAACAGCCCACTCTCTCAGAACTAACTTCTCCTGCAAGAGCAGTATTCAGCCCTTACAAGATCAAGTCCACAAAAACCTGGCACTAAGCACTTTGCAGAGTAGTTCTACCTCACTCTGACATGCTGTCACACCGAGGACCAAGCTTCCGGTGCATGTTCTTTGGGGAACACATTAACACTTTATTTAAATTATTACAGTGTGAGAGCCAGATCTTTTAGGACCTTCTTTCCTTTTTTTTTATGGTTCAGAAATTCCAGATAAAATTATCACGCTGTTGTGTGCTTTTCACACATATAACATAGTTTCTCTGCAGAGAAATTTCCTGCCCCAAATCTCTTAGTGAAATAAGTCACAGGCCATGTTGTGTCTACACTTGATGCTTCATTTTGCAGAAAACGGGTTATTTCGACATTTCAGAGCAGCACTTCTACAGGGTGTCATTTTAAATCTTTGCTCCTGTGGGTTTCCACATTGACAACGACCATGCTCATTTCTAAGCATCTGTGTGAAGCAACTAATAATGGCATCTGAGAAACTAGGACAGTGTTTCCCAGGCTGCCTTCCTCATGAACAACTGTCAGGAGATGCTCCCAGGGAAAAGAAAGAAGTTCTGTGGTCGAATGCATTTGGCTCATGCTGTGTTTTGTGCCTCTTCAGTTGCCACACATATCTGCATATTAGAGACTTCACATCAGCATGCAGTCAAAACACAAATCTCGCCTAGAGAAGTATTTACTAAAATTGTTTTACTGCAAACACTACCCTAGTATATTTTTATTGTTATAGTACCCTTTAATAGGATGCAGAACTCGCCCTAAGAAGTACAAAGCCCGGGCTCGCTATTACCTTTATTCTGTAGAGCACTAGGAAGAGTGGATGCTGTAATTTGAGTGGCTTTGGAGTTATGTGGATGATGTTTAATATGACATCCCTTTTTACTGTATGACAATTTAAGATTTTGTGCCAGCATTACAATAAATATCAAGTTGGCATTTATAGTCAGTAACTATCTTTTCAAAAAACATTTTTAGCCAGGCAGTGGTGGCACATGGATTTGATACCAGCATTTGGGAGGCAGATGCAGGTGAATCTCTGAGTTCAAGGCCAACCTGGTCTACAAAATGAGTTCTAAGACAGCCAGAACTATAGAGAAATCCTGTCTTGAAGAAAACAAAAAAAAATCAAACAATTTTTTAAAAATTATCCTCTTTATAATCACATTTTTATTGTCCATATTTTTGTTTGGCTTCTTTTACAATAATGCTTATTTTTTTCTTCAGTGTACACTTAGTGGACTCTTAGTGAACACTTTGCATGACAAAGACCAGACTGGGGTCAGACAGGAAGGAGCCTCTGTCTTCATGGGGATTATGGTCATGGGGATATTCTGAGCAGTAACATGCTCACTGCCTGCCTTTGGAGAGTCCCGTGGTCAGGAGGATAGTGTGAGAAGTAGGATGCTCAGCTTACTTCTGCCTCCAAGGGGCTGGTCCACAGTCAGTGGGATGGTCTGAGAAGCAGAGGTGGAGCTTGGTGCCAGCTTCTGGGGAAGCTATTTGCAGCTATTTTGAAAGCAGTGTCTCACTGAGCAGAACTCGGGGAAGCCTCTAGGAAGAGCCTTTGAAGATGGGTCTAAAATGGGTGGTAGCAGTATCTATTTTGGGACAAAGGACAAGAAGGTCATTAGAGCATGAAAACTGGAAATATGGGTTGTTTTGTACCACTTGTCAAGCAGTTTCAATGTCTATAAATAACCAGAAGCCTTGTAGAAGGGTTTTAAGTAAATAAGTAAACTGTTAAGGGGATCTGAAGCCAAGAGCTGTAGCTCACTCATGTAATCCTGGCACTTGAGGGGCTGACACAGGAGGATTGCTGCAAGTTTGGGGTCATCTTGGGCTAGAGTAGCACACAGTCACTGTTGTCTGCACAGCTTTGGGGACTGAACTAACAGGAGTGATGAGAGGATGAAGAAAGGACAGACATAGGTACAGAAAAGCTGGCGTCAGGTTTGTTGTGCTCACCCTGTTGGAAACCACCAACTGCAAAACTCGGAAAAGTCAGCATGTTTACGTTTGAGTTGAGAAGGCTGGTTTATTGTATACAGCCAAATAAGGAGGTGAGTTTACCTGATCTTAGCAGGAGGTCTCTATAAAGAGGTAGTAGGGCAAATTGATCCTGGACTACTACATCCAACCTTCGAGTAAAAATAAACCCTTTATTCTGGAAACTATGGAACTAATAAGCTAACTGATTATGGATTAAAGAACATAATTTATATAAAATGCCCTTTCAGCTCAGCTGTGGTGGCACACACCTTTAATCCCAGCACTCAGGAGGCAGAGGCAGGCAGATCTCTGTGAGTTCTACAGAAAAAATTCCAGGACAGGCTCCAAAACAATACAGAGGAACCCTGTCTTGAACCCCCCCCCAAAAAAATGCCCTTTCATGCTAACAAAAAAAAACTGGAAATGACAAAATTTGAGGCAGAAAGGGTAGCAGTAATCACCACTGAAATCTGGGAACCAAAGTTCACAGGAATTCAGTAACTTATTTGAGGATATGGACAAATGATTTCTATAGGCATTTCCCAAAAGAAGAGATATAAATGTGATATGTGAAAATATATTCTGCCTCTCTAATTACCAACAAAATGTGATTTAAAAGCACAGTGAGATGGCTGTCACCTTTTAGAATGGCAATTATCAAAAAGTTGACCAATGACTAATGTTGGTAGAGAACACTAAGAGAAGGGGATCCTTGTATATTGTTGGTTGGGATGTAAATTAATAGGTCATTGTGGAAAATAGTATGTTCATTCCTTCAAAAATAAAACCATAGTTATATGACCCATGGACCCCACTTCTAGGTATTTATTCACAAGATTAAATAAATATGCTAAAAGGGAATGTGCACTTGTGTGTACTTTTTAACATTATTCATGGTAGCCAAGATATGGAACTCACCCAAGTGCTTATCAATAAACTAGGTGTATGTATTCAATGAGACACTATTAAACTCTGTTCCTTCTAACAACATGGGTTGATATGGAATTATTGTTAGTGAGATAATCCTATCACATAAAAACCAAATAGTGTTCCCCTGTGAATCTTTTATATGAAATTTTAATTTTTAGTTATGTGTATATGTTTGTATGGGTGCAAGAAGCGGCCAGAAGAGGCCATTAGAACCCCTGATGTTGGTCTTACAAGTGGTTGTAAACCACCTAAAATAGGCAGTAGTAGCCATACTCAGGTCTTCTGGAAAGAGCAGTAAGTACCTTTAACCACTGAGCTGTCTCTCCAGTCCCCACATGTTGAATATTGAAGGTCCGTTGCATGGAAACAGAGAGTGGGAGGGTCATTAGTAGAGTCTGGAGGCTGTAAGTGGTGTAAGGAGAGGGAAGACATTGATCAGGGAGGCCAGTTTCTGTTAGTTGGAAGGAAAAGGTGTGGTGACCAGCTGCACTGAATGGTGACCACAGTAAATTACTTGCATGCTTCAAAAATGCTAAAGTAATAGATTCTTGGTGTTTTCAATGGGCAACGTGGTAGCTATGTTAGTTAGCTTGGTTAATTTTCCTATGATACATATATGTAGATCCAAATGTCTACAATTACCATTTATCAATTAAGAAGAAATTTATACAAAAGCAAGAAAACAGTTTCAAAAGGCAAACACCAAATGACTGCTGTCCTGTCTTCTCTTCCGTGGTGGCAAACCCAAGAATCCCTGAGTCTCTACACAGAAATACCCAGTATCCATGTGACATTCACACTGATGACTGATTAGTCCAAGTAGGAGCTCTGACAACCCACAAGCCAACTTCTTCCTGGAAAGATTTGCCTACCATTCTAGTTTGAGTGATGGAGACTGTTTGAGGTACCAGTATCCATGTCTTAGTACCTGAGGCCTCACCCACCTTAAGAAGAGCTGGGCATAGCTGTACACATATTTGGCTGCCATCACCTCTTGCTATCTCAGACCCTTCCTGCTCTTTCCACCTCTCTCTCTCTCTCTCTCTCTCTCTCTCTCTCTCTCTCTCTCTCTCTCATTCTTGTTCTTACTCTTGTGAATAAGTATACACACACATACACATACACTAAGCATAAATATCTATGCATCCCAGCCAATAATTACAAGTTTCTAAGAAAATTAAGGTTCCAAGGTTATCAGCATCACCAGTGTATTTTACATACCATATGCTGAATAGAACATGCAGGAAGGAAATTTGGAGGGTTGGGATGAAGTCTCACCTGTACCTCACTCCATCCTTCTCCTTTCTGGTCCTCTCATCTGACCTTCTCCTTGCCTCTTTCCCCATCTGTAAGCTCAGGTCTTACTGTGACCTCCTGTACTTCTGAATTAATAAGCTTGGCTCATTAGTGCCCACAGAATTAAAACTACTTGTTTAGAAAGTTGTAATCTGAACCAAGGCGTGATGAAGTGCTGGTACTGCTGGATGCTCCCTATAATTCTAAGGTTCTTGCAAATATGAAGTGAAGCAGGAGAAAAGTGGGAAAAGATACCTAATGAAAACTAATGTGCCAACCATCACACCTTGCTCTTAAGGCTCCTATCTAAAAGGAATCATCATGTAAGTGGAAAGAAAATTCACTAAAGAAAGGCACTAAGTGGACTAATTATTCATCACCCTTGCCCTCTGGTTCCTTCCTGAGTGTGCTGCAGGGATTGATGGGGGATAACTGGAAGCTCTTTCAACTGCTTAGTGATCGTTGGTTGCTAATAAGGTGACCCAATTACCAGCCAGCCTTACTCTGTATATTCCAAGTGTATAGGAAGCTGCATCTCCATGGTGTTTCTTACAGGAAATAACCCACATAAAGTGCCACTACAGTAGCAGCCAGACAGGCTGCATTAAGATGAGCTATAAATAGCCTGGAACATCTTTGACTAGCCTAACCCAGGATCTCAGTCCCTCCCTTCTTGAAGTTATTTCCTCCTGTTTCTGTAATCGGTCACTCTCCATCTTTGTCTCATCACTCTTTCCTGCGTCTCTCTCTCTCTCTCTCTCTCTCTCTCTCTCTCTCTCTCTCTCTCTCTCTCTGTGTGTGTGTGTGTGTGTGTGAGTGTGTGTGTGTGTGTGTGTGTGTGTGTGTGTGTGTGTGTGTGTGTGTGTACCTGCAGGCCAAATAAATCCTTGTGAACTCACCAAATAGTAAGACCAATCATCATGCAACAATCATCCCTCCACTAGCCAGTGAATAAACTCAGAACCACTTATGCCTAGGGTGTGTGTGTGTGTGTGTGTGTGTGTGTGTGTGTGTGTGTGTGTGTGTGTGAGTGTGTGTGTGTGTGTGTAAAAGAAGTTTAACAACACGTACTATCTTCATTTAGCTTGAGTGTTACATTTAATTGGCAGGTAAGAATTCCACATTTTCCTAGGGGGCAGGATAATATTTTGGTACATGTACACATTGTTGCTTTACACACAGATCATCTGTCTTCTCAAACACATTTATTTGTGATGAGACCATTCAAATCCCCTCTCCTACCAATTTCCTTTTCACAGTTCATTGTTGCTTGCTATAATAGCGCAAAAGCCATTTTATCTACTTATCTGTATCTTTGTTGCCATTAAATAGTCTCCTTATTCTTCCTTTTCCCACCCTTCCTCAGGCCCCAGTAACCAGATTTATACTCTACTTCTGTGAGCTTAGCTTTTTATATTCTACACAAGTAACCTCATGCCCCATCTGTATTTATATATCTGGACCATTTATTTAAAACTGTGAATCTGAGGCCACTGGCATTTTCAGGAATGCCAGGGTTTCACTATTTTATTACTAAGTAGTATTCCATTTTATATATGAATCATTTTCATTTTCCCTCCACTAGGGGACCTGCCTATTGTGAACAGTACTGAAATAAATATAGAGTAGTTGATGATTGTTTTGCATACTGAGTCTGTGTCCTAGGGTGCACCCTCAGTGTTCCAAACCTTTCTTTAGTGTCTGTTACAGATATAGTATTAGGTATTCTGCAAACAATCAACAGTTAGTGAACAGGCAGGCAATCTGGAAGAAGACGGTAGGCAAGAGCTGAAGAGCCAAATCTCAGACAAGGCAGATAGGACTTGAGAAGAAGCTTAAGGAATTGGGAATGTTTCAAGGGTAAGAGCCCTGACTAGCCTCTAGGAGAAAAGAAGCTGTTCATGGAGGTCAAAAGGCTTGTTCTGTAAGTGCTCATCAGCTTCTACTGTAAGAGAATTCCTTTATGGCTACACTAAGAGCTTGGACACTACTCCCTCTCCAGGCACAGAGATGAAGGTCAATCCTGGGGAGCCTGTGAAGACTGGACTGCCAGAACAGAGCTGTTTTACTGGATTGGTAACTGGATTCCTGCTTCTTGGTGATAGGCTGGATTCTCCACACAGCACATCATCATTCCCCCCCCACCCCGAAACAATCCATTTCATTGTGTTAGAGTCCAGTGCAAACCACCTCCAAAAATCTCTTTTATCAAATGATCAGAATCTTATTAACATAATCAAATCCAATTAAGTCACCTCTAGTTTCCAAGAACGGTTTCAAAGCAGCTCAAGAAAATGTGCAGGTCTCTGTGAAGAAAGGAGCTGGTACCTGTTCCTTCTACAAACTCACCAAGAGTACCTGTGGGAAGGTTCTAAAAGGGAGAGATGGGGAATCCATATTATTCTGCCATCCTAGAAAGATCATAGTTTCATGCTTGAAGCTGTGGAAAAAAAACATACTTTTTAAATAGAAATTTCTGGAAGAGATATGTAAAATGGTAATAATATGGGTTATAATAAAACTAAGTATTTAATCTCAAGCATTTATTTGAATGGAAATTGGAGAATTTTGTTCATGAGTCACATAGCTTGAGCAGCTGTTATCATCTTCCTAGTCTCTGGTCAGGTAGAGATGTAGCTATTTGCATGATGAAACAGGGGCCAACTCCCAGAACACTAGGCTGAGTTCATCCATCATGGCTATGCTTCTGGATGGAGCTATATCACCAACAGTTTCTCTAATGGAGTGAGAATGCCCGGTAAAAGTAGCTAATTTTTTTCTCTGACAGCCACCGCTCATACATTTACACAAATGGGCTTTTTCAGATGACTAGCTGCTGTTCTGGAGACAACAATGTCCTAAAAAAACACAAGATCCCCATGAGGATGTTTGGAGAGACAAAGTAGAAAGTGTAGGGGGAGGTGGCCCTCATGAGTCAGTGGTGGCTAGAATGAGGATCCTGAGGGTTAAATCTGTAGTCAAGGCACAATGAAGGAGTAGAAAGAGGAGATGTGTCTAGGGTCAGCTGTCTGATGAGTAATTAGGACTGGCTGCTCTGGTGAGCATGTCTCTGCAAATACTTTAATATCTGTATCTGCTTGTGGGAAAAAGTGATATTCATCATGAAGTGAATTTCATGAAATAACGGCATAATACTTGTTGGGGCTGCACAGAACTATTGTCACTTTTCCCAATCCACTTCCTTTGCGGTTCTAGAAATTGTCTGTACCCAATGAAGAGTTTAGATACTCCCTACACAAGGTCAGACAGAGTCTGATGGAACTGAGTTGTTCATCATCCAGGAGAAAGAGAGAGGGGGGAGAGAGTCTAGGAGTCTAGAAAGCTAGCATACAGAAGAATTAGAAGAATTTGTCCTTAATAAATATTTAGGCTATATGAGTATCAGAGAAGACATAAGAGGAAGTCACTAGAAATCTAGAGGAATGTGGTTGGGGTAAAGAGAGAATCTTATGGTATTAAACAATGTGGATGCATTCCCAGATGGTGCAGAAACTCCTTTTCTATGGAAGAAATCATCAAGAGACAAGAACATTTGATTGGATAGGATGAATCCTTTGTTGGCCTTAAAATTTCATGGTGGTTGTATTCAGCATATGGAGGTGCCCATCCAAGATGAAACAGGGAGAAGAAAAGCAACCTGGAAGGAATGGAGCAAATGTAAACGTAGCCAGGAAACAGCTCCAGCAAGGACTGGAGACAAAATATGTATTGTTTCTCAGCTTTTCACTGCAGAGACAAGAGGCCCAAGTGTTAGCCACTTCTGCTCTCATGTAGTAAAAAGCCAAGCCTATCTCCCAACCTGCCTGCGCTATGCAGGGTATAAAGGTTCCTATAGATACTCAAGGTTCTGAGTGGAGGTTGACAGATGTGAGCTAATAGAAAACTTAAAAGATCACCTGCAGGAGAAATAAGTCTCACTAGTGGGATCTACCCAAAATTTAGAGTACCAAGGGGGATAAATGGGCTAAGTCACATGCTTCTGAGGCTCTAACAGTATGTGTGGTCCTGCTACAGGTGGGGTGGACAATGACATATGCATGTCAGCAAACCTAGACACTATTGTCCAAGCCTCTAAAGAACTTCATGGAGCTTGCAGTTTAGAAGCTACAGCCATCAGTGGCAACAGCCTAGTCAGTGAATGTCTCCATATACCATTCCCCAAAACAGTCATATTACAACTCATTCTAAGAAAGTTGGTATCAGCTGACAGTAGTGGCAAAAGTCTAATATATTCATTCTTGCTAACCTTTAATATATATGAAAGTAATTGTACTGACTCTTACTCCATGTTTATACTTTGTAGGCAAGAATGCTTTAAGACCCAATCTTCCATAGTGGGGTTGTATCACTCTCTAGCAAGTGAAGAAAACACTGGGTCCTTCATATTCTGTGGACAGTGTTTTCTTCAAAGATTTTCCAGATCTCAGGCCCATGGTCTAGCCATGATTACTGGAAAAAGCCAATTATCATTATCTGACTTTCCATGGTCCCTCACCAAAGGAAGAAAATAGATGGGATGAGTGCAGTCTTAGTTCAAGCAAAGCAAACAGAGGATCTTTAGTGTGGGAGCAAACTTTGGAGAAGCAAATTGAGATAGGTTATGGACTAAATGTATGTGTCCCTTCTAACTTCCCATGTTGATATCCTATCCTCTGGTGTGATGGTATTTATGGATGGGGCCTTTGGGAGGTGATTGTGTCATGAGGGTGGAGTCTTCATGAATGAAGTTAGTGCCCTGCCCAGAAAAAGACAAGACCATACACCCATACTTTAATCTCTCTTTTCTGATCATGCAAGGACATAAAGAGTAAATGTCATGAATAAGGAAGTTGACCTCACGAGGAACCAAATGTTCCTGCACTGTGATCATCAAGGACTCAGCTTCCAGAAGTATGAGAAATACATGTCCATAGTTTAAGTCACCCAGGCTATAGTATTTTGCTACAGTAGCCAAGCTGAGGAAGATAGGAATCAAGGAATGAAACATCTGCCCCTTCCTGCAGTCTGGTAGCAAAGTGTGTGACACTTCACACTGTGGGAGTGAGTGGCCTGTGGAGAAACACATCAGCAGGACTTTATTTGGGGGGAGGGATTGCATTCATCTTCACAAAGCTCTGAGCTCCTTCAATGGAAGCACTGGGATTTCGATTTGCACTATCATAAGGACTGGTGCTATTTTAAGTTCTGTTTCCTTGTCTGGGAAAAAGAGAAAAGCAGTGCACCTTTCTCTCCCAGCCTCATAACTGGCTCCCCACAGAAACCATACTTGACACTCCACACCTTAAAATTAAGTTGACAGTTACCTCTAGGTTCAGCAGAAGCCAGATAGTGGCCAGATATCCCAGGGATATTCTGAAGCAATTAATTTCTCAAAAGAGATGAGGAGATGTTTCTATGACTAAAGTGACAGAAATGAGGTAGTGAGGACAGCAAGGATGATATTTTCCATCCACCAGCTTCCTTGTTTGTGCAATGTATTCCCAAGTGAGAGGAAATGACACGTTGCCTCCAGGATCTCATCTCAACCATTTCAATCTTTCCTAACTTTTATATCTGTGAAACAAATTGCTTTAAACATGTCAAAGACACTTGAGTTGAGTGTTAGCCAAATTTTAAAAATAAAGATGATTCATAAAGACAGCACTTATGTTTGTAGACTTCAAGACAAAATTTTAAGAAAACAAAAACCACAGCCTTGATTATTTGGGGCAGAGATGGAAGGTAATACTCTTTAGAAATTAAAAAGAAATTCCCCCCTCACACCTTATTTCTTGGAGACCCCAGCATTGTGGGAGAGTCATCCCAGTTTCTGTGAATTGCTACCTTGCTCCTCACACATTGATTCTTCAGCCCCTGGGTTTAGTCTGCCTTCTCAGGCTAAGTCCTTGATAGGGTTCTTACCCTCTCCCACCCATCAGCCAGTATTTGCTTAGAGCTGATGTCTCTTAAGGGCCCTCTTGTGCCTTTTGGTAGAGACAGAATGGTCCCTAGGGTCAGAAAACCAGGCAGGTACCCCTCCAATATGTTCATCTGAAAGACTGGGGCTGATGCATTAGATAGAGTTCAAGCAATGTTACTTGTTCTAAGAGATTCAGAGCTGCATCCCTGACAGTTGGAGACAATGAAGGCCATGGATGTGTGGAATAATTGAACAGTGACCATGCATGCACATTATATAACCATTCTGTTGTATAACATTTTGTTACTTTTGAAACAAACTTCATTTTATGAAAAAATTGTAAGAGCAATGTAAAGTTCTATTTTTATTTCAGAACCATCAGAGTTGTTGACCTCATATCCTGACATCCCTGGATTTTAAAGTGTGTGTGTGTGTGTGTGTGTGTGTGTGTGTGTGTGTGTGTGTGTGTGTGTGTGTGTGTTTACTGACAAAGACCTTCTTCTACAGAAGCAAGGAGATAACGCATGTTACCATTGGTGTTATGTGATCACATAAGTTTCAGAACCCATTTGATTTACACCATTGTTTCAATAATGTCCTACACAGCAAGGAGACTTGATCAAATCCAGGATCACATGAGACATTTAGTTGGCAAGTTTGTGTCTAATTTCTTTAAGTTTCTTCAGAATAGGTGTACTGTGGTTTGAATGAGAAATGTCCCTCACAGTCCAGACATTTGAATACTTGGTCTCCAAGTGGCGGTGACATTTGGGAAGGTTATTAGGGGAAGTATATCACTAGAGTGGGCTTCGAGAGTTGAAAGCCTCACATTATTTCCAGTTTGTTCTTTTTCATGCTTGCTGTTGTGTTGTTAAAGATGTGATCTTTCACTTTTCTGTTCTTGTTTACATGCTTGCTGCTTGCTGCCATATCTCCATCCTGCCACGATGGACTCTTATGTCTCTAGAACCATCAGCCAGAATAAACTTTCTCTTCCTTAAGTTGCCTTAGGTCATGTGTTTTACCATATCAACAGAAAAGTAACTAATTTGAGCTGTGTAGTCTTTCTGTGGCTTCCATCGCTCTATACCTGTGAGAGTTACAAAGGAGGTAGCTTTGAGCATGCCTCTCTCCTTGAGGTTTTGAATGACATCTCCTCATGATTAAAATTGGGTGACACATTTTTCTCAGGATAGTTGTAACACTGTATTCTCAGATCATCATCCCAAACCATTTCCTATTGCTTTAAGAGAAATCTGGTACCAAGAAAAATATGTTTATTTGGCTCTATAAGCCAAATAAGGCAGTCATATCTGGTGAGGTCCTTCCTGCTGGTGTGGTTTCCTTAGAGCCCCCTGGCAGTACATGATATCTCAGCTTGAGAGGTATGCTTGCATGACAAGAACCAAACTGACTTTAATAACAAACCCACTCTTGAGATAACCCATGAGAGGATCAAATTATTCTTGATGGCAAAGCCCTCATGAATCTAATCGCTACGTGAAGGTCCCCATTGCTCCCATATTTTAATGCTTCTCAGTGAGAACTAAATTTTAACTTTTTTGCAGTTTCTAATTATAAAAGCATCCTACCTGGTATGTGTATTTTTTTGAAAGCCCTACTATGATGTGAACTTTCATGACTTCATTAAAATGCTGCTACAGGTTGGGTACCTCAACTCAGGAAAGAGACTTAGAGATTAGTATCTAGGAAGTTCACTGAGGAGCACTCTAAGGATCAGCTCTAGAAGAAGGAAGGAGGGTATGGGACCAAGGGAAAAGTTGGATTACTAGGCAGTTGCAACAAAAGCCTTTGCTGATTCCATGTGGACTTTTAGAGATGGTGAACTTTTTGTGAATCCCTAAGATGTGAGCAACAGGACGGGGTTCTGTGCATGTGTTGATGAGTTATCAGAGGTGAGTTTTGCCTAGAAGGAAACATGACTCAGGATGAGACAATTTTTGTCAACCTCAATTGGCCTACCTATGGCCATTTTCTGTCATCACTCCCAGAGGGGATAAGGCTCTGTCACTCTTGGAGGGGAATCTGGGCACAGACACAGAGCCCAGCACAGTGGTATCTGGTGAGATCATCCATGACAAGGTGACTCTTTGTTCCTTATGGAATTAAAAAGTACTATACAAGGAAGCAAATTACTGTAGTTAATATATTCATCAAAAATATCTTAATAGAACAACTAATGGGCATCAGTATGAATTCTTGATGTTTCTCTTATAATTTAGTGAGTTGCTTAAATGTGCTATTATCATTCCTTAAGTTGATATTCAAACAATCCTAGATGATGCCAGTTAGAAACAGTCCTAACTGGCCTCAAAACGTCTCAGGCTTGCTCTGTGTTTGCCCTGTCTCACCTTTGCAGCTTCACTTCCTTATGGTGGACAGCAGTACCGAGAGAGAGCAGGGTCTGAGTCATAGTGTACTTACTACATTTTACCTACTTCCAGGACCTTCCGATATATCCTAGACTTCCATGTTTTTATCCTGTTCCATGCTTGGGTCAGGTCTTGTTCCTTAACCTCCATAAGGCTTTTCATCCTTAAACCTTTTCCAGATTCCTAATCCAAAAGACGTAGCATGGGATACCCTTCAATAAGAATACCCCCTGAGAGCACTTTTAGTCTTCACAAGTGGTCCAGGCGTCCTTTATGTTCATACTGTCATTCTGTTGCTGCGGTTGTCCCAAATTATCAGAAGCTTAGGACTCAAAACAACAAAATGTATTATTTTCGTGTGACGTTTAATGATTGTGCTAATTGGGGTTTCTACTGCTGATAAAACACCATGACCAAAAACAACTTGAGAGGAAGAGAGAGTTATTTGGTTTGCACTTACTATCACAATCCATCACTGGGGAAAGTCAGGGCAGAAACTCAAACAGGAACCTAGAGGTAGGAACTGAAGCAGAAGCCACTGGTTATCACAAAGATATTCAGTAACCACAGCATCCTTATCGGGACATGTTAGTTAGTCATTGTTGTGAATCATAGGCAGAGTCCTAGGTAGGACTCTGGTTTTCTTCTCTCCTTTGGAAGCTTGTGTGGTACCTTTTGTTTCATGAATGCTAGTCTTCGTGGACTAGCATTTTTATGTAATTTTACGTAAATTCTAACTCGGGTCTCTGGGCTCTGTGTCTGAAGTGCTTGGTGACTTCAGCAATAAATACTTACTTTCCATCTCAGGTGTGGGAGAGAGAGGGCAGCCAAGGGCAACAGTAATAGCCTGTAATGTTTTGGGAGTGTCTTGGACAGCCCTGAGCGACAACTCAGAGGAGGGCTTCTCTTGTTGAGTGTTGGGGTGGTCTATGACTCTTGGACAGAATTGTCATCCCAGAAGAGAAAAGTCCATTTAAACTATGTATGTTTACTTATATGCTGCTTTATGTATTAAAGGTATCTAGGTAGATACTATGACTTTCTTATGGCTTTTTCATACATCTTTGCTGTTATTTTACCTGAGCCTTTCTGAATTTATCTCCCTATACCTAAATAGAGCTCCTCATTTGTCTTGTACCCCTCTCTGTGACTTCACTACCCCCCAACTTCCAAATATTCCCTTTTTATTTTCCTGTTTTCTGGAGTTACTCCAGGTTATGGACTCACATCTGAACATTTGGAGCTAGGAGCCTCAGATAAGAAAACTTGCAACATTTGTCTTTCTGGGTCAGGTTGCCTCACTCAGTTATGATCTTTTCAAGCTCAATTAATTTAAAATTATTATTGAAAGTTCATGTTAATTGCAGTCATTATGTTGTTTGTGTTTCCTTTGTCTTTTAGTAACTGTGGATTCTTATTTTCTTCCACAGACCCTTGTCTCCTCATTTCTCCCTTCAGCCCCAAATATTGCTTCCTGTATTTTCTTTATGTTTAGTTTGCTGGATATACATTTTTGTTTGTTTTTTGAGAAGGAGTTTCTCTGTGTAGCTCTGGCTGTCCTGGAACTCACTCTGTAGATCAGGACAGCCTGAGATATGCCTCTGCCTCCCAAGTGCTGGTATTAAAGTCATGCCAGCACTACCCAGCTGGCTATACATTTTTTAAGGCAATTTGTATTATGGAAAGTTTCTTTCTTTATCCTTCAAATATGGTGGGGAGTTTTCCTCAATATATTAGTCTGGTTTGGCTACCACTTTCTTTTAGAACTTGGGATACATTGTTCAGGGTCTTATGGCTTTCAAAGTTTCCCTTGAGAAACATATTGTTATTTTGATAGGTTTTCCTTTTATATGTGACTTAGGTTTTTTTTCTCTTGCAGATTTAATTACATTTTCTTTGTTCTAAATGCTTAGTGTTTAACTATGATATGTTGTGGGGATTTTCTTTTCTAGTCTTTTCTATTTGGTATTTTGTGTGCATTTTTGTACATGTACAAGTGTGTCTTTCTTCTACATAGGTTTCTTTTTTGTTCTTGAAGAACTGGCCTATGTCACTGACTTGAAATTCTTCTCCCTTATCTATGTGCATAATTTGAAGGCTTAGTCTTTTCATGGGGTCCCATATTTCCTGTATGTTACTTTCCTGTGTGTATGTGTTGTTGTTTTTTTTAATTTTTCATATTTGCTTATTTTGTCGAGATTCTCTACTTTATCTTCTAGGCCTAATATTTTATCTTCTGTTTGATTCATTCTACTTTTATGTAAGGTTTTCTTTGGAGTTTTCTAGTTGAATTTTCTAGAAGAGTTCCGTCTTCATTTCAGCTTCAGTCATCCTCAATGTTTCTATCTCCTTAGTGAATTCCATTTTCAAATCCTGGATGGTCTCTGTCATTTCCTTCAGCCTTATTTTTGTATTTTCCTGGAAATCACTCGGGAATTTATTCTTTCTCTATCTTTAAGTTCATTGAGGTGTTTCTTTGTGGCTTCTTTAAACTCCTTGAGTTCCTTGCTAAAGTTTATGATCATTCTTTCAAGTTCCCTGTCCTGCAATTCATCTAGATAATTCTCATTGCTAACATTTCTACAGGGCCAATAGGTGTAGAAAGGAGATAATGGCTTGATCTTTCATACAGTGTATTTTTGCAATGAGATCTGGTCATGTAAACTTCTTTTGATAGTTCTGTGTCTGATGTGGACAGAGAAGGTTGCACCAGAGTTAAGGATATGCTGGCAGGTTGAGCCTAAAGGCTGGAAATAGCTTAGGTGGAATAAAGTCAGGTGGACACAGGTGACTGGGCTGGTCGAAAGATGTGTATTCTGGTCCAAGCCTGGAGAATGGGGGTAGATTTGTGGGCTGGGGAGGGAGTGTGGAGGGGAAGATCAGGCAGACTCACCTGCCTAGACACTGGAGAAGAATATGCAGAACCTTCCTAAGTATAGAGGTTGTGTGTGCTGTGGGAGGGGCCTTTGGTCTCCTCAGGTAGAGCAAAGTGGGTCCTGATGGAAGCCTAGAAGTCAGCTGTGGTGCAGATAGGAGTGGTCAGAGTAGGCCGGGCACTGGATATGGGACTCATACTAGATCTGGGGAGGGTTTGGGAGGGAACTTAAAGGGGATAATCAGGCAGGCTCACTGGGATAGACCCTGGAGACTGATGTGCAGGATCTTATTGGGTGGCGAGGTTGGATGTGGCATGAGAGGGTCCTCTGGTTGGGGGCAGGCAAGGTGGATCTGGGCCAGACCTTGGAGAAGGATCTCTTGGACCTTTTCTGTTTATTTTTGTTCTACCCATAACCGGTTGGATCTGTGGTGATGGAAACGCACTCACACTTGCTTGTCTATATTGTACATGCAGATTATATGCCTAAGGTGAATAATTGTTGTCAGAATTGGCAAAGATTTGTTCTTGTTCCTGTAGCTGTTGCCATAAAATATTAACAAGGATTGACTGCTTTGGCTGAAATGCCATAAGTTTGGCTTTGCTTTGTTCAGGCAAGTTTATTTGCTAAGTCTTTGATGTTATCCTTGCTATTTAATGGTCCTCCACTTTTTTCTTAGCTATGTATTAATTCTCCGTGGTTTTCACATCATGCATCTCAATCCCACTCATCTCCTGTCCCCTCACTTCTGCCCTTTGCCCTTTCAACCTCTTGCCCCAAACAAAATTTAAAAGTAAAACCCAAAAAAACCAAAACCCAAACCAAACCAAACAAATAAAAAAATCTTGTATAAGATTTAGTCCATACAACTTTGCTTATAAGTGTTCGTTACAATGAGTCATTGATCTGGTTTGTGGTCTTTGGCTTCTGCTACACTATGGATACTGGGTCCTCACTGGGTCTCTCTTGGTTGAAATAGCTGTTAACAGCCAGGATGACATGAGGGGAACATCTAAGTAAACAGCTTGGCTTATGCTCATGCAATCCAGGAAGAAACAATAAATTAGACCTGTGTCACCAATATCCTCTCTTTCCCCCACATCTCTGCATTCTCACAGCTCTTGACACTTGTGGATTGACACAGCCTCACGCAATAGACCCATGCCAGGGGAGTACTGCAGGCTACCCTACAACTACAGCCAATGAAGATGAGCTTCTGGCCACACCCTTAATGGCACCCCCACCCCCACCAATGAGTTTTTAATATTGCCAGTGCCAACTTCCCTCTCAGCTATAAGAAAAAGCTTACATCTCATAGTATAACCAATTTATCCAAATGGCCTTTCCTGGAAATATAAACTTTCAGCATTATCTGAAAACTCTCTCCTCTTTTGTTAGAACTTTCCTTAATCTGCAATGTCAGAATACAATTGGAGGTCAAGTGATCTCTATTGTCTACCTGCAGTCAATAATGTCTACCTTCATGCAGCAATCAAAGTAGCTTATTTTGATTTTAAGTAGCTTATGCCAACCTTGTATCTTTTCTAGTAACTTTTATTTCCTATTGCACAAATTATTTATTTATTTAACATTTGGGTGCAGTTTCCTCTCCCTTCCCCACTCTGTCCTCATCCCCCAATCTACTCCTTCTCTATTTCTGTTTAGGACAGGGTAAGTCTCCCAAGGATATCAACAAGGCACATCAAGCTGCAGTAAAAATAAGCACCACCCATTGTATTCTGGCTGCACAAGGTGACCCAGTATGAGGAGTTGGGTCCCTAAAACTAGTAAAAGAGTCAGAGACAGCCTCTGCTTCTACTGTTAGGAGTCTTACAAAAAGAGCAAGCTACACAACTGTAAAATATATGCAGAGTACCTAGGTCAGTCCCATGCAGGCTCCCTGGTTGTCAGTTCAGTCTCTGTGAGCCCCTAGGAGTCCATGTTAGTTGATTCTGTGAGTTTTCTTGTGGTGTCCTTGACACCTCTGGCTCCTAAATCCTTCCCCCACCTCTTCTACAGGATTCCCTGTGCTCTTCCTCATGTTTGGCTCTGGGTCTGCATCTGTGTCCATCAGTAGCTGGATGAATCCTGTCAGACAACAATTGGGCTAGAAACCAAGCTTTCTTCAATCAGAATAAAATCTAAAATCCACACAGTAGGCTAGCAGGCCCTCAGACTTCACTGTCTGTATTTTCCTCTACTCCAGGCACACCAGCTTCCTCTAGTGAAGAGCATTTTCTCCACTGGGGCCATTGCACTGATGGCAATACCATTTCCCCCAATGTTTGTGTGGCTTGTTTCCTCCCTTTTTCATGCCTCTGTTCAAACGTGCTGATGTCATCAACAACACCACAATTACTTTCACTCTTTGTCCCCTTCATAGGTTCATCTTTTTAACATAGCAAACCTTCATTTATTTACCGTTTGCTTACTCCCTATGTACTGCACACTCTATGACCCTATCTGTTGATAGCACCATAGTCTTAGTATCTAGAACCCTCCTGGCACCCACTTGGTACATGATAAGTAGACTGTGAATTGAATAAATCGCCAAATCACCAGCCACTTTTTTTACTTCTCATGTGGCCTTTCTCTCTCTCTCTCTCACACACACACACACACACAAAAAAAAAAAAAAGACAAAGACAGGCTTAGTGAGTTTGCTTTGCTGTTATGACATCGGTTATTATGTGATAATGGGGAAAATAGTGCTGTGCTTGGGTCATATAATGCCTTTAGCATTTGTTATACTTCAGCAGTCCCCTATAATGGACATTTTATGGATGGAAGAGACTAGGCAGTTCGTTATCAGGGCACAGATCAGGAATTTGAATCCTGATCTGTTTGAACCAGGGTGCTGGCCAGAGGAGCTGTCTACCTAGACCTGGTCCTCTCTTTCCTGGCTTTTGCTCACCCACATACAGAATGCAGGGAAGGCTGAAAGAAGATATAGAGTAAGTCCAGGGTGTAGACGGTGAAATGGATCCTTCTTTAGATTTCAGCAGCAGAAGCTTAATTCAAGGAACACAGGTGAAGAAACAATCAAATCAACAAAGCCATCCAGGAAAAGGTAACTAGAATCAGCCTTCACACCTGGAAGTAGAGCCCATGGAGGGGAAAGTCTTGTCAAACCTGAAGATACCAGCAGGAATAGGAATCACAATGGGGCCAGCCAGTAAGAAAGAAACCATGAAGGAGACAGCATCTTACTACAGATCAGAGAAAGGGATGTGCCATGCAAGCCAAGATGCAAAGGGTTCTGGGAATGTGACTGCAAACCAGAGTGCAAAGGGGCCTGGCCATGTGGCTTCCTGTGGAATCAAACAGAGAGGCAGGGGTTCTGGGGATGTATCTGGGAGCAGCTGAGTGATTCAGGCACAGTACTTGACAAATAGCTGCTGCTCCTGTATAGATAGCAGGGACCCCAAACTCAAACTGTCCAATACCTCTTGTTCTTAGGGTCAAATCTGCATTGTGGTGTCATGTTCTGTAACCAACATTCTCTAAATTGTAGGGCTTTTCTGCTGATTTTCTTTTTCTTTTTTTTTTTTGCCTTAAATAATAAAATTAATGTGCTTTCTTTCAGATGAGGTGTGCGTTTATTTAAGATAATTTCCAGAAAACTAGCTTTTTATTCAGTGTGTTTGGCACTGCAGCTACCCACACCAAGTGTTTGGAGCTGACGTACAAAGTAGTGTATAGGTCGATACTTGCAGCCCACTCACCTATCCAAGATCACAGGGCGTGACTGCTTTCTCTATGGCTGTGTGCCTAGGATCTGTGAGCACCTGGAACGTTACAGGCAGCTCAAATCTCTTTTACTGAGAATGAGATGCTGCCCAGGAGTAAGATTTGGCTCAGTTTCCCTCACTCAATACCAACATCAATTTCTGACTAAGTACCCATGCTTCTGCTCTGCTTCCCTCCAGAGCCAGCTGCGGTCACTCTGCAGCCATCTTCAAGCCTCACCTGTGTGCCCAGCAGCTCTCCGACACGCTTCCCTGTCTCCAATCTGATATCCTCCTGTCACTGCCTCCTGCAGGGATGTGTCTGAAACACAATCTCCATGTCACCAGCGACAGAAACAGAGGGACAGCTGCATTCCCTACCCTCTGTCTCCCTGACACCTAAAGTTTTCTTTTTCTTTATAGAAAGGAAATTCCTGTAGAGCAGCGGTTCTCAGCCTTCCTGATGCTGTTCACACAGTTCCCCCATGTTGTGATCCCCAAACATGACATTATTGTCATTGCTACTTCCTCACTGTAATTTTGCCACTGTTGTGAATCATGCAGTAAATATCTGTGTTTTCCAATGGCCTTAGACAACCCCTCTGAAAGGGTCATTCAATCCCCTTAGGACCCACAGGTTGAGAACCCACTGTCTTAGAGAATGGAGTTCTCTTTATCCAGGTGAAAGTGGGATCCATTCAGAGCTTCAACACAGAAAAGAATTCCAAGATGAACCAGTAAGGATGAGAACCGGAGTTTATTAAAGACATCATTATGTTAGCAAAAGTTTCTGTCCCACGAGCCGCTCCCAAGTAACCACACAGAGGCTTAATATCAATTATAAATGCTTGGCCAATAGCTCGGGCTTGTTACTAGCTAACTCTTACATTTAAATTAACCCATATTTCTTATCTATGCTTTGCTGCATGGCTTGGTACCTTTTCTCAGTATGGCATGCCCTTCTTTGCCCTGGCACTTTCAATGTGGCTCTCCCACCTAACCTAATCCTGTTTAGTGATTGGCCAGTCAGCCTCTTTATTACGCCAACCACAGTGACATATTGTAAAGGAGTATTCCACACATCTCTAACACAGATCTTAAGCACAGGGATTAAAAGAAAGATGGATGGATGCATAGAGGAAGAAGGAAGCAAAGCTAAGTGTGGCTGTGGACTACTCAAGGGATGGGTTCAGTTTTCATTTTCTGAACAATTTTTTTTGGGAAACAAAGCTGTGAGTGTATTTACAAAGGGTATTGTCCAGACTTATGAGTGAGAAGGGAGTGCTGAGAACTCAAGGTTGCAGATCCTATGTAAGCACAGTTTATTTACTGACTTTGACATTTTTGTTTGAGATGTCTGTAGAAAAACAGACTCTCTCAGTATGAAATTTTTTGTGTCATCAGTGATGCCTGTAATTTCTGGCCTTTTCTGGTAGGAAGAGAAGATTTGATGCCAGGACTCGGCGCCCCTGACCTTCTCTCCCAGCTCTTCTTCCTGTGTCATCACAGTTCCCCTGTCTTTCTATCCAGCCTCACTTAGACCATAGAAAGTGTTTCAATGCTTTGAGAAGCCCAGTATCCAGCCCCTCCCAGGGATACAACCCAAACACCTTTGTCAGTAGTCAAAGGTCCCCACAGTTCTTACCTTCCTAGGTCATTTGCCATACTATCTTTAGTTCTTTTTCTTCCCTAAGATGTACCATGCTGTCACTCACCTCCTGCTACCAAGACTTCTCTCCCCATTGTCCACTGTGTGAGTTTGCTTTCTTGGCAAAATATCTGAAAAGGACAAAGACATATGAACTAGTGGTGTCCGAGGTTTCTGCCCATCATGGTGGGGAGGATGTTGTTGGATGGGTGTACATCCAACACATGGGTGTACATTCAAGTGGAGGCCAGAAGACAACTGTGCCTGTGTACCCACAGAGATGAAAGGAAGCTGGTGCTATCTCTTAGCATCTAGGTACTCTACCACCACATCTACCTTTACGTTTACATCCTGAAGCCATTTCCTATGAGGATTCTCTTGGATATCCATTATATTATTAGCCACTGCCTCTTCTGGGTTATCCCTCTGTCTTCCTCATGGCTAATTATCCCAGCAGGGTCTTGGAACCATGCTGGTTCCATAGAAACTTCACAAGATTATACCTTACTTCAAAAGAAGGCTTAGTGATTCAGCATACCCTGAAAAGGAAAGTGAAATGTAGTTAAGAAATACCATCCACCATATGTTAAGATGGGGTCTCTCACTTAGCCTGTAGTTCATCAGTAATCTAGGTTAGCCAGTCAGTGAGCCCCAGGGGTCCACATGTCTTTACCTCCCCAGCCTCGGGATGACAATACACACCACCATGCCCAGTATTTTTTTAAGTGAGTTCTGGGTACTGAACTCATGTTCATATCACACACACTTTGCAAACTGAGCCGTCTCCTGATCTCTGATACTTTATCTGGTGCTGGTCACAGAACTGGAACGGTGTATATGCTAAGCATGTGTCCTAATACCAAGATGCACCCCCCAGACTTTGAACACTTGAAACTCCCTCCTCTTAGTTGCTACCACCAATGACTTCTGTATCTTGTTGACTGTAGTGTCTTATTTTTACTGTTGCTAACTTGGGATCTAACAATTGCTTAAAGACCTACAATGTTCTGGAACCTAGGAACTCCTGCATGGTCCTGAGACTGGTAGAATACAGTTCACTTTCCTTTACAAGGCCTTTGCATTCAGACTTCTGGTCTACACATGCATCATGCTGTCACTGTAAGATTTCTAGAGCCCGTTTGGAGATAGATTGATTGTTTAAAATGTGAAAGATGTCTACTTGGAAAAACAAATAGATTTGATGGAAAAATAAATTAGCTTCATGAAACACACCTTTCTAGATGGAGACAGAATGCATTCCTGAATTCTTTTTAGAGACCACCCTCTTAAAATAAGGCATTGTTGAAGGGGATCTGCAGGGAGGTGGAGGAAAAACTCAGCTGAAAATGTGTTTGTGTATGAATGGAAAGCAGGTCTGATAGGGGAAAGGGATGGGACTATGAATCTGTGTTTCTTGTGTTTGCAATGGATTGCTGGCTTGAGGCAGACACCACATTCAAGCGTTTCCACAATCCCTGAAATGTTCTTCAGGGGTGTGATCCAGCAAAGTCCCAGTGACATTTATGGGTCCATACTTAGTGTGAAGCAATGAGGAATTTTTGTGGTTTTCTACAGATGGAAAGAACACGTCATAGTTTAGTTCAATTGGAGACATGGATGTTTAAGTGGATGTCAAAGAAGATAGGATTTTTCTTGGACTTTTCTGATAGTTAAGAAAGACTCACATGGCTAACTGTTGACATTCACCAAGTCTAGCATATTAGAATAGTGTTAAAGGTGACATGCCAGAGAGGTGGTAAAAATATGTATGTCCCAAGTTGCTGGCTTCATTCCAAGCATTGATAATCCAAAAAATGTGTGATATAAAATTAGAATGAGGGACTATTTGGGGCTAGAAAGAAATTGAGATGGGAAAGAGAACAAGACAGGGCAATAGATGGATATGTTGGTAGATAAGGCCAAAGTATCCAATGAACAATATGAGAATTTAATGAAATCCATTCTTTTCTGCCTTGTGTACTATTAATATATGCTAACAAATAATAATGTACAAAGAAAAGCCAGTAATTAAAGTAAACATTTGCTCACTTTTAGATATCTTGAAGAGACAGCACCATTTTAAATGGGTGTGAAAGAATGCAATTGGTAATTACAACCCCTGCTTCTGTTCAGTAGTCTAGCTGAAAAGACTGTTAAAAATAAAATGAGAACTGTTGTGGGAGCCTCTGTTTATTGCTTCTCTTTGCTTTGTTCTCCTTCTCCTTTAATGTAAAATGGTGCAATTTGGGGAGAAAAATGTCTCCATGGGCACTGTGCACTGTTAGCAAACATATGCATGACAATCACTTATGTAGAACTGTATTTCACACCTAGACCTGCCTGGTGACAGCCATGCATGATGATGGATGGGTGTTCTAAGCCTGGCCTGATGGTGGTCTCTAGAACATGCTAACTCCTGAGGGTGAGAAGCTATTTAGTGAGATGAAATACTACTCTGCCACAACTTCCTCCCTCCCAATTCAATCATGGAAAATCCTTCCCCAGCGCTGTCACTGAAATCATTACACTCAGAATTAAACATGGTGTAATGGAGCCGCTGACAAGACCCTGAGGTCCTATTGACATGCCAGGTCTCACATTAATAACCAGCTTTCTGTATAGTGGAAAGGAAAAGACCTGCAAATTGGGGGTTGTTTTTGCCTCCCTTTGGAAGTCATGTAATGACTGCCTGTTCCTGATTCATTTTCAGATGTTGAGCTGCAGCCGTGTGACTTAACAGGTTAACATGGCTGCTCAGCCTTCTCCCTTCACTGCCCAACCTTACTTTAAAAAAAAAAAAAAAAACAAATCTGCATCAGTCCAAGCCTCCATGCTTTCCTCTGTGCCAGCTCTGCCTTCTCATCCCCTTGATTCATGCCTCTGGTGCACACATCTGCTATCCACCACTACAAATTGGCTCTTTGTCCTTTCCCTCATATTTTTTTCCAATTTTGTGACTTTGTTCTTTTTGCTTCTTCCATATTCCTCGGTTCCTTCTAACATCTTCCACCTGTTCTATAAAGGCAGTAAGATACAGAGCAATGAGAGCAGTCTTCACAGTGAATGATAGTGACTCAATCTTTATTGCCCTTCTACCTAGTTAAGTGACATCCATGCCTGGCTATGGATCGGCTCATCGAAGCCCAGACCTTGTGCATCCATAGCTGCTTTGAGTTGATTTCTATGGCTAGGTCTCCCCCCACCCTCAATGACATTTCTGGTTCTCACATTCTTTTTGTCCTTTCTTTCACGGTGTTTCCTAAGCCTTGGAGGAGATGGTATAAATGACTTACCTGAGGTGAAGTGTGCACCTATGGCTTTGTCTCAGCACTTACCTTGTGCATTCATGAATCTCTGCATTCACCACTGTGCTCACTAAAAAGAGAAACTTCTCTGCTTCAGTCTGAGAATAACATTTATCTATGGGTAAAAGCATAAATATTTAGATGAGAAGCTTTGCTCTACAAAAATACTCAACTCCCCTCTAGAGCCCATGATTTCCTTCACCATGAGTCTTTAACCAGGTTTATAAGCATATAGTCCCTCCCTGGAATATGTCTCAAATTTAATCAGAGAGGGGTTGGTTACCCTCATAATAGTCATACCATTATTGCAGAAGTGGGTACATCTTTCTTGGCAGATTTGTCTCATAGATCATAGAATCCAAAGCCTTTTTGTAATGCCATACACTTCTAATCTAGACAGGCATTTGGTGGCATCAGCTTCTGGAAGCACTATAGTGATTGAATTACAGATCACATTTACCTGAAAAAATTGTCTTTAATTTCTACACTATATCCAGGGACAGTGATGGTCTCTGAAGAGCAGCACGGCCTATGGGGAATAGGGAAACTTTACCAGTCCTATCACGCACAAGGAAGAGAGTTGTGCAAGAAAACGAAGATGGGGATAAATAAGGGAAGACAGACAAAAGTTACTTGGAATAAACACTCTCTTGAGGGTGGACTGAAGCAGGAACTCCTTGGAGACAGTGCCAGTAAATCCCCAAGAGTATCTCATGTTTACACAAAATCTATATTGCTCAGATTGTGGCTTCTTGGCAAAGAACCATGTGTGAGTCTTCATTGGATTATGATCAGTATATGTGATGCTTGTTCTGGATTGTGGGTAACAAAATCTCCTGACACACAGAAAAGCACCAGGATCCTAATCTTTCTGCCTGTTATAACATCTCCTATACAAATCATTATTTTATTTCAATCACTTGCATACCAGTAACCTAGGAAACTACTTCCTTCTGAATGCTCTCAGATTTTTTACGTTCTTTTTTATTTATTTAATTTAGAAACAATCTTATTTTACATATCAATCTCAGTTCTCTCTCCCTCCCATCCTCCAATGAACCCCCCACCCCTATCCCACCACCCACCCACTCCCCAAGGACAGTGAGGCCTTCCATGGGTGATCATCAAACTCTGTCACATCATTTGGAGGAGGGCCTAGGCCCTCTTACATGTATCTGGGCTGAAAGAGTATACCTCCATAGGGAATGGGCTCCCTATGGAGCCATTTGTGCTCTAGGTCCATTTGTGCACTAGGGATAAATACTGGTCCACTGTCAGAGGGCCATTAGCCTGCCCAGGCCTCCTAACTGGCACCCACATTCAGAGGATTTGGTTTGTTCCAATTCTGGTTTCCCAGCTTTATGACTAGGGCCCATATGCTCTCACTTGGTCAGGTCATCTGTTTCTGTGGGTTTCTCCAAAAAGGTCTTGATCCCTTTTCTCATTTCTCATCCCTCTCTACAACTAGATTCCAAGAATATGGCTCATTTCTTAGGTGTGGGGGATTGCTTCTGCTTCTATCAGCTACTAGATGAAGGCTCTAGGATGGCAATTAAGGTAGTCATCAATTCCATTATAGGGGAAGGGCATCTAAGGCAGCATCTCCTCTAGTGCCTAGATTCTTAGTTGGGGTCTTCTTTGTGGGTCTCTGAACATTACCCTAGTGCCTGATTTCTCTTTAAACCTATAATGGCTCCCTCTATTAAGGTATCTCTTTTCTTGCTCTCCTCTATTCCTCTCCTGACTTAGTCTTCCTGAACCCTCATGTTCTCCTCCCTCCTCCTATTCCCCCTTCTCTTTTTCCTACCTCTCTCCCCTCTTCCCTCATGCTCCCAATTTACTCAGGAGTTCTTGACCTTTTCCCCTTCTCTGGGGGACCATGTATGTCTAGGGTCCTCCTTGTATCCTAATTTCTCTGGAGGTGTGGATTGTAGGCTGGTAGTCTTTGGCTCTATGTCTAATATCCATACATGAGTGAGTACATAGCATGCTTGTCTTTCTGTGATTGGGTAACCTCACTCAGGACTGTTTCATCCAGTTCCATCCATTTACCTGCAAATTTCAAGATTTCATTGCTTTTTACCCCTGCTGAGTAATACTCCATTGTGTAACTGTACCACATTTTTTCCATCCATTTTTCTGCTGAGGGGCATCTAGTTTGCTTCCAAGTTCTGGCTATTACAAACAAGGATACTATGAATATAATTGAACATATGTCCTTGTTGTATGGATGTGCATTCTTTGGGCATATGCCCAAGAGTGGAACTCCTGGATCTTAAGGTAGACCGATTCCCATTTTCCTGAGAAACCACCATACTGATTTCCAAAGTGGCTGCACAAATTTGTACTCCCACCAGCAATGGAGGAGTGTTCCCCTTTCTCCACACCCTCTATCAAAGAACCCTGTTCAGATCTTGGTCACTAGAGAGGCTGAGGTTAGCCTTGTTTCTGGAATTTCCCATATGCTCTATATACAACAATTGAAGTGAACAAACTTTGCTCTGGTAGATTTTTATCTGCTTACAACTAAAATAATTTATAAACTTATTAGACTTGTATCTTTTTTTCAAGAAAAGAGATTTTCTCTATTTTAAAACAGTATGAATTTGATCTTTCCTGCAAATTAGATTATAAGCCAAGGAGTTAAAGAATTATGTATAGTTAACTTTCTATTTATAACTTAGAAGATCAGGAGAAATTTAGTTTTGAGGTTAAAGACCATGCAATAAGAATTTGGCCCAAATTGGGAGTAATCAGGGAAAAATAACATATGCCTTGAGATAGCTTATGCATAAACTATGATGAGCCAGGAAATATTACAAAAAATGACCTCCTGCTTAATCTTCAGTTAAAATGACAGCTTTAGATTTTTAAGGTATTTGTATTACATGATAAATTATGCACAAAGAACTTTTACGTAGACTTGGGCCTGGTGAAACAAGTCAGTAATCCTAGTTTCTCCAGAGGGACTAAGGCAGAACAGTTTGCAAGTTCAAGGCTATTCTGGGCTATAGATTGAGTTCAAGACCAGTCAGTCTAAGAGTCTTAGTGAGACCCTACAAAAACAACAACAATAAAAGAACAACTGATGGATGCCTCTCAGGGTAATCATTTCAATACATTATTTTATTCTCTCTTCCTGTAAACCTACTGGTATGACACTATTTCCTCACTTATAGATGAAGATAAGAACAGGAGAATAAGAATTTGTAAGGCCCAAGGTTGCCAGGGTGATGACTAGCAGAGCCCAGAACCAAACTCAACTCACTTCCCAGGAGAATGTCAACTCTGAACCTTAGCCTGTGGCATAAGTCTCAGGCATCAATGGGCTGGCAGAGAACACATGCTTAGGTTGAATATAAAAATGGCTGCATATGAATAGCTTGTAATCATAACCCATTATATGTGAGAGTATAACAAATACAGTGAATTTAGAATAAACAGAAAACATTGGCTTCTGACAATAAAACAATGCTGTATACTGATAGCAGTCCCATTTTAAAGTTTTTTATTAAAAACTATTATAACAGTGAAATTTCATAACATGATAACCCCAAGGTACTGTATAAGCTGTGTTTTATATTCAAATTGATGTTTCTATGTCATGACTGGATTCATTGTCTAACTGGTTCCAATATAGTTTGTCTCCTCCCAAATACATGCTAAAATTTAATCTCTGAATCTGAGTGTGGGAGCGTTTGGGAGTTGTCAGGATTAGGTAGGGTCATCAAGTCCTACCTATAAGATTAAACACTAGTGACTTCATAACAAGAGAAAAAGAGCCTCCTAGTGACACTCTGAGCTGCATCAGGATCTTGCAGTTAGAGGTCATTGGTGTGACCCAAAGAAACCTTTTTTCTTTGTAAGTAAATTACCCAGTCTGTGCTGTTATAATACCAGCAATAGAAACCAGGCTGAAATATCAACCAAAGAAATATTCCCAAGAAGTGCTATCTTTGTAAATTTTTTAGTAGTCACGGCAAGTCTGAGCCCTGAAGAAATTACAAGAATCAGCTACTATCACACCTCTTGGCAGCAGAAGTGAAATTCATACAGACTCTAAAACAGCATTTTCCTCCTTCAGCCACAAGATTACAGAGTTGGAACAAGATGTCTGAGAAACCTTTTCATCTTCCATTCCTCCTTTCTCCTTATAGGTCGCTACCCTCAGGAGAACAAGGGCACCTACATCCCTGTGCCTGTAGTGTCGGAGCTGCAAAGTGGAAAGTGGGGAGCCAAGGTTATCATGAATGAAGACAGGTCTGTGCGGCTTACCATCCAGTCTTCCCCCAAATGCATCGTGGGAAAATTCCGCATGTATGTCGCAGTCTGGACGCCCTATGGCATCCTTCGTACCCGCAGAGACCCAGAAACAGACACATACATTCTCTTCAATCCTTGGTGTGAAGGTAAGGGCCAAGTATTCCTCTTTACAAGTTCCCACAATCCCAAAGCGTCTCATTTGAAGGAGTAAAAGGGCTATTCCAAAGGACAGATCTGTTCCTGACTCTCTTAGTTACGTTTGTGTTATGGGACCAAATACATGACAAGAGGCAGCTTGGAGGAAGGATTTATTCTGTCTCATTGCCCGAGAGCAAAGTTCACCATGGCAGAGGTGTTGTGGCCAGTCACAGTACGTGCTCAATCAGGAAGTAAGGAGAAAGATAGCCAGGGATCAGCTGGAGTTCTTTCTCCCATTTTATTCAGTCTTGGATCTCCCCCATGGGATGGTGACACCACATCTAGGGTGGGGCCTTCTGGCCTGTTACAGCCCTCTGGAAATGTCTCCTAATGATTCTAAATCCAGTATAGGTGTACTAATCATCACCCTGATATACAATGTTTTCTCAAGATTAAAAGTGAGAAAGAAACACGATTTACTCTCAGTCTAAGTGAAGTGAATGCTGCTACACACTTCTGGAATTAATTAAAGATTGTTTAAAGTTGCATAGTGAGCTATTTATGGACCTGTGGTATTATCTCAGTATGTTATTTGTTCTGTAAGCAAAATTTGACATTAAACTCAACTTTCAAAACATTATAATAGAACCCAAGACTCTACTTTAAAAAACAATAAAGTCAGCTACATCAATAGCAGAAATAGCTTCATCACTCTAATTCAAGAACAAGAAAGCCTAAAGGATCCCACTTAATTATTTATTCTCATGATAGGTCTACATTTCACAAATCATTGGCCTGCAAATTCAGATATGAAATGATATTTTAACACAATATTACTTAATCTCTTATTGCTTATTTCCATTACTTGTTTCCATATAATGTTACTTCTTTCCATATGCTGTGAAAGCTTAAGCTAGTTACATTTAGATTACTCAGTTGGGTTAATGAGTTCTTTATCAAGTCCACTTAAAAGCTCAAATTTCATAGAATTTTCTCCTCTTCCTCACTTTTGCCATTCTATGCTCCCCAGCTGCTTCCATACACACTGTGGGGCTGAGAGTGCCATATGTTGTTAGGTGTGTGGCAATGAGATCTAAGAGCTGAGAGCAAGAGACGGCTCATATCAGCCTATTGGAGTTGGGTTTATCACTCCCCAAACATCTTCCGAACATGAGTCTGGGCTATTATTTTTTATTTTACATAACTCTTTGTGTGAGAAAGTTGCTTTGGACCTGGATTTTCTGAGGTAGATGTAGACAGTAATAGAGTAGCAATGTTTTCTACTCCTGTTAAACACATCCCTAGATCTCTGTCCTTTCACTTAAGTCTTTCAGTGATCTGGGCACATGGAACCTAGCTGAACCTGCACTCCCACCCACTCCCAGTTCCTGTCACTGCTTACTCAACACTCATCTATGACTCATGTTCAAGGTTGATGTGAGCAAGAGATGTCACTTGGGCCATGTGTAGCACAAAGATGGAGTCCTGTTTTTAGAAATCTCATCAATTATATATAAGGCATTTTGCAAATGAGACCTGGTGTGCTATTTGCAGACATGGGAAATAGAGGTGCCAACTAAGGGACTGAAAGTGAATTGGGAGTGATAGCAGAAATGACCAGCAAGGGTGTGTCCCTGGAGAGGGGAATCAGAGTGCATTTGAGTTATCTAGACCTAGAGAAGACACATAGATCCAGGGGGGAAGAAAGACAATATGGGAAGAACGGTATTTGGGAGTCTAGTAGAGAAGCTAGCAGAGAAAAAGAGACTGAAACAGAATTAGTATTTTAAAAGTCCACATTTACACAATTAATCAGGAGGCAGTAACTGGTTTTCCTTGCACTGAAAACAGGCAGTCATGGACTTCATGTAATTACCTCAGGATGTCTGAGGAATGACATGATTTACCCAAAGTGTGTCACAGTTTTATGGATTGTCTCATCCATGTACTATGTGGTCACTCCCCTTGAGAAAAAGAAATGTGTTAGTTGTTTTGCCTGCCATAGTGATTTTCCAGATGAGCTATCCATGAGGTAAAGACCTCATCATCTTTAACTGCTTTGTTGTTTTCTTGGTCTGCTCTTGTATGCATGATAAACAGCTTCTTGGTACTTCCATTCAAAATGTTGCTTAGTGACAATGTGCCTGTGCCCTAAATAGCCTGTTACAACATAGGGACCTCCCTTTGAAACTCTTTGCAGAGAAAGAATTGAAGGAAGGTGAGACTAAAACCAGAGAGACCCATTTGAAAGCTGTGGTTCAAGACAAAGATGGCAAAGGATGTAACTGTGGTGGTGGCAATGGCGATAAAAAAGGAAACGGAAGGGAGATCAGTTTGGGACCTAGAACATTGGTTGCAGAGCAATTAGAGATTAATGGAGAAATAACTAGATGTCTAGTTTGCCCCACTGAGTCGATGATATTGATATCTTCAGAACTGAGATGGCCAGAGAGGTGGAAGGGATAATGTAAGGACACTGAGAAATGATAATACAGTGATATCTGTGAGACATCCAACTGATGACATCAAGTAGGCACTAGAATAATAGGATATGGAATAAAGTAGGATGCAAATAATGTGTACTTCAAAGGAGTCAGATCAAGTTTGGGACGAACAGATATTTTAATAGGAAAGTACTCACGCATCAATCAGTCCTTTACACCAGGCGAACCATGCAACAGTGAGAGCTGCCTGCATGCGACCCTGGTATTTAAGGTCTTGCTACATCACTGACCCCGCCCTAGTGCGCATGGTCTGTGTCACCTGTGCCCGAGAGGGCGTGGCTAACATTTCTTCTACAATGGAACATGGAGGATATGGCTGAGCTAGCCATGAAAATGTTGTGTCATTAAGAGCAAGAGCAGACAATTAGAGTAACAGCAAAAAAGAAGTGAACAAAGTAGACTGGGAAGGAATGATCTTAGGAATTCCAAAGAGCAAAGAGCCAAGTACCTTTGTCTGATCAGAGGACTGCAGTTAACTGTGGAGTATTGCTCCAGACTTGAATTGGTGAATGAAAGCAGAGAGTTTTGTTTGTTTGTTTGTTTTGTTTTTAATATGATAGCACTAGGATCTTGGAGAGGATGAAGCCACTGAAACAATGGGGCAGAATCCAGGGAGATGGGCTACAGCATAAAATTAGAGTCAGAGAGTGTAGGCAATGGGTACTGACACCTTACTTAAGACATTGGGTCAGCTGTTAAGAGCACCCACTGCTCTTGCAGAGGATCAGAATCCAGTTCTAAACACCTACTTATAGAAGGCTCAAAGCCACTTTTAATGACAGCTCTAGGAGAAGCCAATGCTTCTGGCATCTGTAGGTACCTGCACATATATACATCAGCATACACCAACACACACACACACACACACACACACACACACACACACACGCACGCACCTCAGTACCCATGCAAGTATTCTATTGTGGTTGCACAACCATCCGAGCCTAAGGTTTTTTTTTTTTCTAAAGATACTTATGTGATTCCAGAAGTCAGAGTTGGAAAACATTGGCTCTAGAGGCAGATCAGCCTAGGCAGGGTCTGGGGACTAGGTGAAGGGTCTGAGATGGGTGACCTAGGCACACTGCACTGAGAAAGTCACACAGGGGAGAAGAGGAGGAAAGGTTTCAAAATTCTGTGAAGGGATCACAGTAGAGGCCAATTTTTGGCTCCCTTGGTGGGAAGAGAACAACGTCATGTATTGAGAGAGTGAGGAAGGAATGGAGAACTCGTCATCTGGGAAGCAGAAGGTGGGCTTGTTACAGAAGTGTAAGAGTGACAGATGGGTCCCCTGTCCTGAATGCAGGGAACTGGCCACAGAAACCTTCATCCCTTGACCTGTGGAAACCTGAATGTTTCTGCAAATTCCTAGAGGGCTTCTACCTTCCTGTTCATCTATGACCCCCAGGAATCCTGTTACCCATGTGTTGAGCTCTTGGAAACTCCGCCTTTTCTCAGATTTAGCATCAACATTAAAGGTGGCTACACAAGTCATCTGCCACCTCCAGGCTTTGGTTGCAGTTCTATCTGCAGATAAGAGACAGGTGGGAGGGTTCTTCTCAGGGGTTCTCAACCCTAGAGTCACCTCAGAACTCCTTCCCACAGATTAGTAGGTCAGGGCCCATGCTTCAGATTTTGTCTGTCTCACTAGTTCCCAGCTATGCTAATGGCAGAAGCATATTAGGGAACCGGGGGTTTATGTAATACAAGATCAGAGCATTGTAACCTAGAAGGCTTTCATCTGCTCACAAAACACAAAACCATTGTTTCCTCCTTGAGTCTAATCTAAGTCTTTCTCACCTCACTGCCCCTTCCTCATCTCCCTCCCCCTATTTACCTCCCCTTCTCTCCAATCTCTCTCTCTCTCTCTCTCTCTCTCTCTCTCTCTCTCTCTCTCTCTCTCTCTCTCTGTTGTGTGTGTGTGTGTGTGTCTATCTCTCTCTGTCTCTCTCTATATATATTTCTCTCTCTCTCTCTCTCTCTCTCTCTCTCTCTCTCTCTCTCTCTCTCTCGTCTCATGGAGAGGGACTTGGCAGCTTTTCTAGCTTTTCTATTTGAATGCTATGCCCATGCTTTGGGGAACTTCGAGCCTTTGGATAGCCATTCCCTATAGACTGCTGTCAACATTTAAGACAGTTGCTTAAGTGTCTTCTCTCGGTGTGCATTGAGGACTCTCATGGGGAGAGATCTGGGACAGGAGAGAGAGGTCACATCATTTCATGTGTCATGTGACTTTGCAGCCTGGCACCCAAGGCATAACCCACAAAGGAGTTCTGCATGAAGACCCTCCCGCATACACTACAGGGAACCCAGGGCCCGGTACCTGTGGCACTTATGTGCCTGTACATGCGCTGAGTCTCTAGAAGGCGGGTCATAAAAGAAATGGACCTTGGCACAAGTGGAAAAAAAATAACAAAGAAGACAAAGCTACGGAAACAGAGTCAGGTGGATCAAGGCGCTAGCAATAGGGCACACCGGGTGTGGCAGTGAGGATTGATGTGGCAGTGCACACTGGGTTGAAAAACGGCACCAGCGCATACAGCATTTGAGAGAAAATATTCAGCCGTGCTCCTGGGGGTGCTTCTGACTGCTTCACATTCATAGGCAATTTATCCTTCTTAATCACCAAATCATTAATGGGGATCGATAGCAACAGCAGCCTGGTAGGGCCAGGGGTGGATGCAAGGAGAATTCCTGCACAGTGTTTAAGTTAATGCTGCCGACAGAGTTTCTAGTCTGTTCTAGCAGGGAGCTTTGTCTCTGGAGTGTTGGACTCAGGACTGTGCCCACAAAGGAAATGGAAGCGAATTGAGCATTTATTGTGAATTTGTCTTGTCTGACCACAGAGGAACTATGAATTATTGAATGTATTTTGTTATTTAAATGTCAAATATTCCATTTCAGTAGTGTGGCATTACTGGCAGTGAGCCAGTTCTGAAAGATTTAGATTCCTAATGATGTTGTTTAGTACTCTGGGTCAGTATTTAGTGTTTATTTGGGTCATATCAGTATTTGGGTATTGACTATATATTTCAGATAGTCCTCCCCTCTTGACAAGTTGTCACCATCCTTGACTTGCCATTGCTTAATTTACCCTCACGTTCCTAGCATCCTACACAGTGCCTGGGTGCATAGTTAATGCTTCATAAATGTTTATAGCAATTATTTAATAATTCCAAGTAAACAGATGTTATTTCACCAAACCACATCACTACCACAGATCAGACACAAGTGTAATCTCAGACCTTATCATGTTGTAAAGAGAAAAAAAACATCGGGGGGGGGGTCTCAGTAGTTGACATGCACTTCAACCACTGAGACCCCCCAGTATGATATATATATATATATATATATATACAATATATCATATTGTATATATATATATATATATATACACATTTCTCTATCAGTATCCAATACCAAGTTAATTTTTAGGATTTTTGGCTTGTTTATTCCATAAAAAATTTTGCATTTCCTTTAAAGCAAGCAAATTGAATTAATTTAATAGAAAGAAATTCATGCTTGCCATTTATTGGATATTTTTGATAGAGATTAATAAATCTGGCCAGCCTGCATTTTATTATTAACTCCACCTTTCGACCATTTGCTTAGTAATTACACATGCTCATTAAGACCTTTCAGTACAGAATGGACTGGGATTCTCAAAGGAGTAATGACAAATAGCCCCTGCTCATGTAGGCCCTTGAGCCTACATTCAAAATTCAGGCCATAGCCATTTATCCATCATTCCACAGATGTATGTAGATGGTATGTCTTGCCCGTGGCCATGACAACACAATAACTTACATATAGTACACTGCATTGCTTACTTATTTGCAGATATTAAGGGCACAGAGCTTATTTCAGCACTAGGGACAGGCAATGAGAACGACAAAATTTTTCCCTCATACAGATCCTAACAGGTTTTACAACTAAGGTACTAATAAAATCTAATTACAATTGTAAAAAAAAAAAGTGCTACAATAAGTCAGGGCCAAACAAGAACATAAAAAATAGGGCCCTCTGACCATGTAGGAGTTGAAGACAGGGCAAACAATGGCTTGTACCTTCCTCAGCCCTTAGAACACTATCATATAGTAGCAAGTAAGTTACCAGATCAGATCTCTGAATATTATAGTGCTTGTATTTACTTAATCATGACCCAAATGCCCAGAGGGCAGCGATAGAATGTAGCATACAGAAGGACAATTAACTCTGGCTCTACATACCAGTGCAGCAGACCGGTGGGCAAAACCCTAGGAGATGCACATAGCGTCAACACTGCTTGAGGCTTCAGACTCTGCTTTGCTTATGGAAAGTACTCTCCTTTTTCCTTTTTTCTATATTCTTCTCTCATACAATACAGCCCCAACTTCTTCTTCCCCTTCTTCCCCTCTTCCTAGTACCCCCAACATCCTATTTCCTCTCCCCCAGATCCACTGCTCCTCCATTTCCCTTCAGAAAAGAGCAGGCCTCCAGGGATATCAACCAAACATGGCTTATCAAGTTGCAATAAGACTAGGAATAAACCCTCATATCAAGCTGGATGAGGCCACCCAGTGGGAGGAAAAGGTTCCCAGGAGCAGGCAAAGGAGTCAGAGACATCCCCACCCCTGCTGTTAGGAGTCTTACAAAAATTCCAAGCTAAACAAGAAGAGCGTGTATACAGAGGGCCTAACTCAGATCCATGCAGGCTCTGTGACTGTCACTTCAGTTCCTGTGAGCCCTGCTTGGAAATTCCTCTTTATGAGAAAAGGAGGATAGCTTAATCACTCATTCCACCATCTAAGTCATCTGTTCTTTTCATACCAAGTGAGCATTGTGGCATATGGCCCTGCAATCAGAAGGGAACCCAGGCAGCTCACAGAAACATTTCTACAAGATGATTCTGGGAGGAGAAAAGATGAAAGAGTCTGATACAGAGTCAGATTCATGCATATGACGTGTTTATGTCTGTGAGAAAATTTTCACACTCTTCAAAGCATGTTCATAGGTTACATCTTCCTAGCTTGTGTGTTTAGGAAAATGGTGACCTTTGGGATTATACAGGTAATCCCAGCACTAGGGAAGATGAAACAGAATCTCCAGTTCAGGGCCAACCTGGGTTTCATGATGAGCTTCTCGCTCAAAAGAGGGAGAGACCGAGTGGAGGGAAGAAAGGGAATTAGAGAAGAGAAGATGGGAGGGGGAGAGGAAAGGAGAGGAGGGACAGGGTCACCCTCATTCATCAGAGTCGGAGTTCAGGGAGTAACTGCCAGCTGAATTGATGAACACCATACCAAGAGGCCAGGATCGAATTGTTATGCTCATATTTCAAGAAAGAAGCAGGCCTTGTGATGTCACATAAATTTGTTAAGGTCCTAGAGAAAATTAGGAAGCCAACTGGGTATCTGGACAAAACCTTGAATATCTGGATCCATTTATAGCAACTGCTGTATTTTAAGGCAGAAGCTATTTGTAACTAACTGACTTTGTGTATTGTGCTGTTTCAGCTTTTGTCAATTAGACACAAAGTCACCAAATTGGATTGTGGGCATGTCTCTGGAACATTTTCTTGAAAAATGATTGATGTGAGAGGGCCCAGCCCACTGTGGGTAGTACCACCACTAGGAAGGTACTTCTGGGTTCTATAAGAAAGCAGGCTGAACAAGCCATTGGGAGCAAGTGTTCCTCTATGATCTGGTTAAGTGACAGCCTTCAGGTTTCTACATTAAGTTCCTACCTTGATTTCCCTTCATGTTGAAAGCTGTAAGGTAAAGTAACCCCCCTCCACACACACACCAGTTGTTTTGGTCATAGTGTTTTTCATAATAGAAAGTAAACTAGAATATGTATCAAGAGAAATGTTAGATGGCCAGCAGACACAATTCTGCAACCATTTGTCAATGCTGGAATGTCATGTTCTTAAAAGAAACAAACACAAAAAGGAAAACAAGGTTGATAGCTATAATATCAAATGGAAATTCTTCTCTAGGGAAAAAAAAAGAAATTAAAGCATGCCCGTACAGGCACAGCATCCCTTAGAGAATACAGCTAAGCAAAGAATCCCTGACATTTTCTTTGTAGAATTGCCTCATGAATAATAGTTTACTTTCTGAAGGCACATAAACTAAAAAGTCCTCAACCAGCCAAGCCAACAAAGTAACACACACAGAATAAACTCACACTCCGGTGTATACTGTAGCATCATGCACAAGTTTGCAGAGAATGGTAATGGCCCTCCAGTGCCCCATCTGCCCCCTTCCACACCTAAGTTGGAGGCCACATAGCAAAGGACTCCTTAAAGGCTACAGTCAACTATCAGGATGGAAGCTGTTCAGAACCTTCCAAAATAAAAGGCCAGATTCTGGAATTGGCTTTCTTTGTGGTCCAGGGTGTTCCAACCACAGGAGACAGGAAGTTATCCCTAAATTGCCAGCAGGGCACACCCCCAGCAGGTTGATCCCTCTTCTGATTTGACTGGAGATGGAGAATACATACTGACAACACCGAACTGGAGACACATTTGCTGTGCAGATGAGAACATTCCCTCTGACAGGACTGTGGGTCCTCGCTTCCACAGGCTCAACGTTAACACAAAAGGGAGGCCAAGCAATGAAAGGGAGTCAGCCAAAGGAGTCCTGAACCTTCCTGTGAATCTTGGCCTTCTCCAAAAGAGTGACTGATACCCTTTGCCTTTTTGAAGGGCTGGAGACATTGTTATCCCTAGAAGCAAGACCCAGCCCTGGTGGAAATGCTCTGCATGACAGCCTTTCTACCTCCACGGTTTATTTGCTCCTTCAGTTATTGTCTTGACATGTTCATGTGCATAGTGATATTGGACATGAGGTCTGCTTTAATTTTAAAACTGTATAAATACCAGGAGTTTTTCAGCCTATGCAGTGATAAATAGCATCCATCTCCCAAAGGGGCTATATAGATAATAAAAATCAATGGGCTTGGCATTTGTCCTTACATGTCTGTTGTAAAGTCTTTCTTATGCTGGGTGGGAGGCCAGTGGTAATGTCCAAGAGAGTGCCTGAAATCAGGCTTATATGTGAGTATTAAAATTTTTTGCAGCCCACAATTTTCTTTTTAACTACCTCAAAATTCCCAGAAAAGGAACAGTAAAACAAATGAGGTCATCATTCTTTACTGCTTGCCACATGTATGTAGTTAGCCACCCTGGAAGGGTGGGTATTTACAAGGCACTCTGAAGTGTTCTGTGACAGATCTGCCAGAGAAGACGAATGCAGAGACTGTGTCACATCCGCCAGTGGCAACTTGTGTAATCTTGTAACCTTCAAATTTAATCTCATTGCTGGTCCTTGGCCAAAGGTTACTTAGAACCTATACACATTGGCTACCAGGAAGTCCAAATTGTTGGGTTTCTACAACAATGAATTAGTTTTAGTTTGTTTTTCTTACGCACGGAGTCTGACTAGGTTCGAATCAGCCTTCCCTTGAAACTGATGCAACTCACTGCCCTCTGAAACCAATCCCTAATCTAAGATTAAAACAGCAAACATTAACTATTAAGACAAAAACAACCATTGACAGCCAAATATCCAAATATAAGCATGATTACATTTTCCTGTTTTTTATTAGCTTTTCTAAAATAGGCAGTTTGGGGAGTTTCCATAGTGATTTTTTTTTTCTCAATTCATTTTGAACAACTGTATTTTAAAGTGACAGATCTGAATAAAACAGGAGACATAAAGTGCAGCCTTCTACCCCTCAATCTTCTTTTAAAATCATAAATAAATCTAAAATTAAAATTGGAGTTTCCCATTTGACTTTCTTGCCTTGTTGAGGATACAGGATTAAGCCTGCCTGGTTTGAGGTAGGATTTAAGTCAGGGTAGCCTGGTGTGTGCCACAAAGCTCTGCCTGATCACAGTTCTCAGATTTATAGCATCCCATCAACAGCAACCCACGGCACAATGGGTAAGTCTTTATCTTCTTGGACTTCTCTCACATTTCAAGCAAAAAAACATGTGTTTACTTCTCAGTTTTGCAACAAGCATTTACTCTTCTTACTGTCCTTACCATGGTGCTGAGCACTGGGGACAGTGACCTACTGCTTTGCCGGTATGCAAGACAGTTAACAAACAAATCCTGGTTTCAAATCTCACCCTTGGAAAACTCACTTGCCTGGCCCCAGCCTCAGCTTCCTTGAGTAAAAAAGAAAAAAAAATGAATCCAATATAGTATCTTTCTTATAGGGACTTTGTGAGCTTTAATAAGTTAGTTGGGGTTGGGTTGGTAGTTTCTTTGTATTTTCTAGAAGGGGTGGTCTCATATTAACAATCCTTGACCTCAAATTAGCAATTCTCCTGCCTCAGCCTCCTGAATGCTGGTGGGGAGGGCTTATATAGAATGTTGAAAGTTTGTGGCACATACTAAATACTATGTATATATTTGTTTAGTAAGTAAATTTGTAGCAAGTAAAGGACTATCTTCAAGGAGTAGGATAAGTGTTTCTCCAATAACCATTGTGAAATAAGAAATCAAGTCTTAAGCCAACCTGCTCTGGGAATGACACAGGAACTTAAGTTCTGTTGATATGACAGGTAATAAAGACATTGATAACTGCAGCTCTATTGCTCTTAAAGATAAATTAATACATCCAAGTCGGGCATAAGCTGGGCAGTGGTACAGGCCTATAATGTCAGCACTTGGGAGACTGTAGCAGGAAGATGCTGAGTTCAACATCAGCCCAGACCACATAGCAAGATCCCATCTCCAAAATAAATAAAAAGTAGTTGGATTTCTAAACCTCTTAATAAATAGATACCTTGGCTTAAATGAAAATACCTTTTCAAGGTTACTTTTCCTGATAATGAAAGTTTTACAAAAACACAAAATAGACCTGGGAGATTGCTCAGTGGGCAAAGCACTTGCCATGCAAGAGTAAGTACTGGAGTTCTGATCCCCAGCACCCGTCAGACTACCTGTAATCCCATCACAAGCTGGGCAGCTAAACCAGCTGACTCTGTAAGCTCTGGGTTCAAGTGAGAGATTTTTACTCAAAGTATAAGGTGGAGAACAACTGAGGACACTGGACACCAACCTTTCACCTCCACATACACCTTCACACATGTGTGTGCCCCACACATGTGAACATACGTGTGAACGCACATGCAGTAAACGCAAAAAAGGGGGAAAAGGATGAGTACATAGAATGAACTCATACATCTACAAATCAGAGAGAACAGCTATTAATACTTTGGTATATCTCCACCCCTTTAATAAATTTTAGCGGTTTTCATTTTTAATTGGCATTTAACTAATGTAATGTAGTCTTTTAAAATATGTACATACATTAACATATACAACAAAAAACAACTTTCCACTTTCACTGATTTTTCCAATCCTAAAGACCATCCAGAGTAAAACAACTCTGTAGACATATTCTGGATATTTTACTGTGATTTTCTATGATAATGTCCACATACAAAATTGAAGCATTTGGATTTTTGACCACAATATAGATTTATACTTTGCCCCTTTTCCCACACTATGTATCATGGAGAGTTTTTTTTTTTTAATACCAGTGCATACATATTGTTTTTAATGACCGCTTGGCATTTTGTACCGTAATTTATTTGATTTTTCACAGCTGTTTGGATTTATAGTAATTTAAATAACATGTTATACATACATTTTATACAAATATGTTTCCATAATCATGCAGAAACAGCATTACTTAGTGGTCAATTTGAATTTTTAATTCACATAGACAATACCAAATTACTCCTTTAAAAAGCTATGGTGTCAGGGTTGGAGAGATAGCTTGGTGGTTTAAGAATGTACTGCTCTTACAGAGTTCAGTTCCCAGCTCCCAAGTGGTGGCTCACTACTTCCATCTCTAGCTCTGAAGCCTCTCTGGCAACTACCTTCATGTACACACACACAAACACACACACACACACACACACACACACACACACACACACACACACTAAAATATAAACAAACCCTTAATAAAAGGTATCATGACTACCTGCACATATCCTGCCATGATGGTAATAGGCTAACACTCTGAAACTCTAAGCTACCCTATTAAATGTTTTTCCTTTATAAGAGTTGCTGTGTCATCATATCTCTTCACAGCAATAGAAACTCTAAGACACTTTAGCTAATTTTTGCAAATTCTTTGTTTCAGTCAAACTTTTGATTCAGCATTCACAATTCTAAAGCCTAAGTGACCTTTAGTTGAGTTCATCTTGACTATATTGACTAATTTGTATCATTATATTGAATTTTCATACCCAATTGGAAGCTTTTGGATGTTTTCATTTATTCAATTTTTCTTGGGAAAGCTCAATTTTATTATAAAAATTTTACACTAACCCAAAGCAGAAAAATAATACAATGAAATCCATTAATATAGCTCCCAGACTTGACAATAATCATGACATACAAATTATGCATGTGTATATGTGCACACACATAGTCCTGTAACACATGATCACGTCTGTCAATGACCATTTTGAACACACAATAGTAGTCCCACAATGGCATTATAACTGCTTTAATTTCCATGAGAACACTTTATGATACTCAGAAAATAATGAAGATGGCTAATTAATATCTCTCAGAATATATCCGTGGTGTTGACTGTTACTTGACTATATAATTATGATAACAAAATCAACAAGAGTTCTTGGTTGCTTATTCCTTAACTAAATTTTACCGATCTAAAATTTGCTTTATAGGTTTCTTTGTTGTTTAAATCAGTATCTACAATTTGAACATTTTGGCATGTCTTCAAGAATCCTCTTCATTTATTTATTTGTTTTACCACAAACTCATTGCTGAAACTGCATTGTCATGTAGAAATTGCCATAGTCTTAGTTTGCTAATTCTAAGCCTTGATTTCCTGAAATATGTGCCTGTAACCCCTATGGGGTTTCCTGCTAAGTAGTTACTTATATCTAAAGGCTAGATCTAATTCGCTCTCAAACATTCTGGATGTTTTCTTTTGGAGTAAAAACACTTCTTAACTCCTGCCAAGCATGTATTCAATCAACAGATATGGATGTTTAGATTAATCAGTAGAATCAGATTTCCTTGCACTCATGTAACCACTACAGAGCTCTTCTTTGAGCTAATGATATCAGCTTACTCTATGATTTCATTAGGAATTACAAATAGTGATACCTAAGTCTCCCATTCTTTCTGTATTAGCATCTGTTGGTTTGTCACCTTGAGGAAAGTCTTATCTGATTTCTCTGTGTTCAAATTAGTACTTGGGTTCCTAGCACTCTATGAAGATGGCCAACACACTTAAAAACAATATTTATTCACAAATACTGGAATATCTGATGTCTTCTACTCTTTAGTTGTAGGGGAAATCCTGGCCACGCCCACTTGGGGCTGGCTACAGGTGTCGCTGACCACGACCCCTTGGGCATGGTCAGAGTGACATGGGAAAGGTTTAAGAGTTAGGGGTGTGCACGTGGAGCCCCTTCTTCCCTTGCTTCCTGCTGCCTGGCTAGGCGGATCTGTGAGTACTATTTCTTAATAAAGTATCTGTTATCTATCTGATCTGACTCCACGGTTAATCCCTCAATATTTAGTGGCTTTTGTTTCTTCAACATTGGCTACTATTTAGTCATAGTGCCTAGGATCTTTGATGATCTACTTACTCATTTTGTGTCAGGAAGAAGGGTTTCTTGACCCAATACTGTAATGAGCTGTTCTTTTTTCATAAGAATTTACCTTGACCCTTGTCCTACTTACTGTTCTATTACTATGAGGAGACTACATGACCAAGTCAACTCTTATAAAAGAAAGTATTTAACTGGGGCCTTGTTAACAGTTTTAGAGGGTTAGTCTATGGTCATGTGGTGGAGCAATAACATTATATCCTGATTCACAGGCAGCAGGAAGAGAGAGAGCCATGGGTCCTTGCCTGGGCTTTTTAAACCTCAAATCCCCCCTCCCAGTGACACACATCCTCCAACAAGGCAAGGCTTCCTAATCCTTCCCAAACAGTTCCACTGACTGGGGACCAAGCATTCAAATATAGGAGCTTATGGGGGCCATTTTCATTCAAACCACCACACCTTTTCTAATATTTTTCTTGTTCTTTAAATTTTTATCCAAGAATTTCTCAGTTATTCTAAACATAATCACTGTGTTCTTTCTGGGTTCCCCAATGGTTTTCATTTAGTATACATATATACACACACATTTTTCAGCTTTTCAAGCAACATATAGTAATAATGGAAGTACATGAATCCGATTTTCATATCTGACTGAACGTATTTCACATTTGGCTTTTTTCCACGTTTAAGTTTTCCTTTGTTAAAGATGCAGTTTCTATTATTAAAGTTTTTTCCAAGTATATTTCAATGCTGTTAATATTGTGTGGGAAAGTTGGAGAATATTTTAGGACTTTTATATTTCTTCCACTGTAATTATTACTACAATGAGCGATTACACTTATTTTTTTGATGCACCTCTGAATTGGTTCCACTGGTTAGATAGATATAAACTCTAGAATGAAGGTCAAGTCATTCTAACGAAATAGTCACCAAATTGCTTTTTGAAATGTTTAGCTGCAGTCTCACCAGTAAATTGGCAATATGGCCCACATCAGTTGATATTGGATATTTTACGTTCAAATCCTCTAGTACACATATGTTTATTATAAATTTCACTTTAATTATTTTGCCATTTTGGGTTACTATTTAATAAATGATATTTTGTGTATTTACCTTCCATTTACAATTCTTCCTTTATTTTTTTCGATTTTCTAATTTTCTTTTATGTATTTTGGGAAGCCTTTTTCAATTTACCAGAATTATTTACTTCCAGGAAAATTTTGACAACATTTATAAATAAATAGCAGTTATTATTGAAAGTATTTCTCTAGCTTGTCCCATTCTCTAAAGTTCATAATATCTAAAATATTAAAGTTTTATAGTTACAAATAAATGAAATCTACAATGCATTTCCTTTGTGCTTTTTAAAAATATTGCTTTGATTTTGATAAAGATGTATCATCTGGAACTGAGTAAAATATTGACCCTATTTCATACAATTAATGGAAATTTACCTGAGTGTTATCTACTTCTTTATAATACTGCCTGTGTGGAAGATGCTTTTCTGGGTTTGGGAATATGTACCAGAGAGATGGCTAGGTAGTTGGGAGTAAGGCCTTCCTGAGATTAGAGCCACCAGAAGGACCTTGTAGTGGTTGGAGCTAATTGGGCAGGTTTATTGGGCTCACATACCTACCAATACACCCACAAGGACTTTTCATCATGAAATAACTGAGAGCCTGCCCTCTCCTTCAAACCAGTGGGTCACAATGAGGAATAGCAAATGATGCTGCCAAACCCCAACACTTCCCAGATTTATTTCAAACATCATTTCCAGTTGAGCTACTTTTAACATCAGTAGGTTGGAAATGACTTTTTGATCTGTGTTGCAAGTTTGCCTGAGTACCACAGAATCTGATTGTGAATCCACGAAGCACCAGCATCATAGAATGCTTAATGAGACATGTCAATTTAATTGTGCTTCAAGACATCCAGGGCCAGAGTTTGTCAGCATTTTACTGACAAATGTCCTCATTTACAGACTGATCTTTAGTACTGATTGTGATCACTGTGGCTAAAAATACTGGGGAAATAAGCTATGCTGTGAGAGAGAAAAGACATCTTTTCTCTGGGCAGATTGAACCTCAGCCTAGCAATGGCACAGACTTGCACGGGTTTGGAAACAGCGTGGTTGATTAAAGGTCACTGTGCTTCCATCCTGGTGCAGAGGATGCTGTGTATCTAGACGATGAGAGAGAGAGAGAGGAGTACGTCCTGAATGACATCGGAGTGATATTTTATGGGGACTTCAGTGACATCAAGAGCAGAAGCTGGAGCTATGGCCAGGTGAGCCATTTAGAATTTGTCATTGTCAAGAATTTTTCCTTAATAATTTTTTGTCACATTTATTACTGCTGGGTGCCATGAGTCAATATTAGAAAAGCACAATTTCCTGCTTTTCAGGATCTAAGACTCCAAGACAGTGTGCATGGGAGTGGAGACCTAGAGAGAAAACTGCATAATTTATCAGCTGGAGCCAACTATCTTCCTCTTATTACAAATGTCCCTGAGATCGGGGCATCTACAGAAAACATGGCAGTCACTGAGATATACTTTGACATCTTAGAAACCATGAAGTCTCATTATTTCAACCTGAAATGGGCTGAAAATTTTCTATGCTTATGAAGACATTTTTAAAGCAAAGAATATAGCGGGGGGTATACTAAATTTAAAGTATTTTAATATAATAATTAACGATAATTTAAATATGATACATATTAATATGTAATATCATAATATATAATAAGTTGAATACATTATAAAAATGTATTAGGGGTCAGTGATATGGCTCAGTGAGTGAAGCCATTCACCACCAAACTTTTTAAAAATTATTTATTTTACGTCCCGACTGCAGGATGTAAAATAAATTCACCCCTCCCTCCTCTCCTATCCCCTCCCCCTACATCCCCTGTGTGCCCCTATCCACTCTTTCTCCACTTCTATTAAGAAAAGGGCAGGTTTTCCTATGGATATCAACCAAACATGGCACATCAAGTTGAAGCAAGACTAAATACCTCTCCTTGTATTAAGTCTGGGCAAGTGTGAGGAGAAGGGTTCCAAAACCCAGCAAAAGAGTTAGTGACACCAAACTTGACAGCCTGAGTAGTTCAGTATAGGACCCCACATGGTAGAAAGAGAACAGACATACCCAAATTTTCCCTGAACCTCACATAATCACCACAGCACACAGCATATTCTCTCTCTCTCTCTCTCTCTCTCTCTCTCTCTCTCTCTCTCTCTCTCTCTCACACACACACACACACACACACACACACACACATGTGCACACACACACCAATAAATAAGCAATAATGTAATTAATGAAAGAAAGAAATTTAAAAGAAAGAATGCATATATTTTTATTTGTTTTCTTTGGCATGTGTATATTTTAAAGTGAGAGTCTATTAACATTAGTTATTAAGGAAAGAGCATTCCAATTTTGGCAAAGAATGTCTACTAGATTTTTCTAGAAAGTATCTCGAGGTGTTTCCATCAGTTGTAAACTCAAGTTAATCTTTAGGGGCAAAAGCAGATGACAGTAACTCCTTAAGATATTCAATAATTCAAACTGTTTCAACTTAGCATTTTTGACACTGGTTTAAGTGAAGTTTTTCCCTGTTTCCAGATACATACATGCCCTGTGATATGGACTTATTAGTTGATTATCAACAGGAAATGGGTGGGTGTCTTATCTCTCAGAGGATTTTGGCAGAAATGCCTGCAACTGGACATTGTTTCTCTGAGTGTTGAGGGAAAGATTTCTTGGTATTGGGCCTCACCAGGTTCCATGATACTGTCCTGGCTCCTGATGCCCATATGGAATCTCTGTGTCATACAGTCTAACCATTGATCCCATCAACATGAACTCTTACCTTCATCCACAGTTTAGCTTCACACTGACCCCTAAGAGTTGCACTTGCATCTCTGATGTCCTGTCAGGATATAGTCTGTGGCTAATTGACTTGTTTTTAATTCATGTCTGGGCCTTTAGTCACCATCCTACCTCTTCCCAAGTGACACACAACCTTTATTATTTATTGTCTATTATAGTTGCCTTAATTGCCCATGACCTAAGCTTTAAGGGCTGTTCTTGTTTGTTTTCTGTTACTATAACAGAAAAACTGAGGCTGGATTCTTGATAAAAAGAAAGGGGTTTATTTATCCCATTGTTTTGCTGAAATAATAGAACTTTCAGCTAAAAGTCCCAGATTGGGTACTTCAATATGGTCAACCTCTACAATGATCCCTAACACCTTAATAAGTTAACACATAAAGAAAAGGAGAACTAACCATGTGCATAACAGGCCAAGCATAGGCTAGCCTTGTTGGGTAACAGCAGATCTGGAGAGAAATAATGACCATATATGGTCCCAATGTGATTCAATATAGGTAGCTAGTAAAGGAGAAAAGTTATCAAAAAGGAATCAAGAAGAATTAAGAAGACACCCAGCACAACCACATTATACCTGGCCAGCGTGACTTTGAGTAAGCATCCAAGACTATGGGATCTGTGTCATTATACAACAAGGCCATCAACTTAGGTCATTCTGACAAAATAACAAGCCAAACCAGTTGTTTGCAGTGATTCAGGGAAACAATGATTTCTCTGATGGGGTCCTTAATGGTATGGTTAGTGGCTAACGCATCTGAGATATGCTGTTTAGTAAGACCAAAATAATGAGTTATTTACATAATCATAAAAATAATTATTTGTATAATAAAATTACAAATTGCACCATATCTTCCAGATCTCTAGGATACACCACATTCAGAATTCTAGCTAGATTTAACAAGCAACTACATGGTAATTAGCCATTCAGATTATAGCTCTTGTCATAATACTTGGGTGGACAATTTTTATATTGAAAGGAATATTCAACTTTTTATGGTACAGTATAGCTAAAACATCACTATACCATTATTTCTTTTTAATTTGGTCTTTATTCTGTTTTAAGAAAACTCTAGAAACACCTGTGAAAAGGGTTTCTTTCCAAGAAAATTGAACCAGTTCTCAGGCTTGCCCATGAGATATTATAATCTGCCTTCTTTAAGACACCTGCCCTTTCAGGATCTAGAAATTGCCTTGTCTGGAAGAAAAGGGATAGGGGGATCTTCAAGAACTTTAACTTCATGAGGTCTCCTCCTGTTTTACATGCAAGCCAAAAAAGACCTGACTATGTTCCTGTGACACATCTGACAGCCATCTATCTATCTATCTATCTATCTATCTATCTATCTATCTATCTATCTATCTATCTATCTACCTGTCTATCTATCTATCTATCTATCTATCTATCTATCTATCCATCCATCCATCCATCCATCCATCCATCCACCCATCTATCTATGTATGTTTTTTTTTCAAAAGAGACAGGGTTTTGTGTAGCCCTGGCTGTCCTGGAACTCACTCTGTAGACTGGGCTGATCTCAAAATCAGAGATCCTCCTGCCTCTGCCTCTGCCTCTGCCCTTCTGCTTCTGCCCCTCTGCCTCTGCTGGGCTTAAAGGCATAAGCCACCACTGTCTGGCTTTCTCTTATTTTTTAAATTGCGAATAGATTTTTTATACAATGTATTCTGATTATCGGTCCCTTCCCCTAATTATTCTCAGAGCCTTCCCACCTCCCCACCCAAATCCACATCCTTTCTTGTACTCTCTCCTTAGAAAACAAACAGGCATCTAAAAAATAAATAACAGTGATAATAAAATAAGAGAAAATAGAAAGTGGAGTTGCTATTGGAGTCCTAAGGGACTTGGGGAAATCATTGTGCTGTGGGCAATGCATCCATCTGTTGAAAGGATCTTAGTGAACTTGTACAGTATCCTAGAGAGTCTTGAGTCAGTGTTCAGTACTTGAGTATGTTTGCTCAACAATGGTTCTGCTTGTATTACTGGATTCTTCTCTGTTCTTTATTTTGTGGAGAAGTAAAAACAGGATGTGTCCTTTCCTTCACTTTCATAGTTCATGCTAAAGGTTATGGGAGGTCACTCCATATTTCTAGGCAGTAGACTGTGGCTGTAGTTTAGTTTTGCACACAGTTTATCTTGTTTTGCAGAGGGGAGATTAAGTAGTTTCTGATGGGGGATGTCCTTCTGTATATATGTTTCTCTTACTGGTTGATGAATAAAACACTGATAGGCCAATAGCCCGGCAGAGCATTGGTGGGGTTACTAAGCCAGGAGAAACCTGGTGAGAGGAAGGCAGAGAGGCAGCAGAGAGACGCCATGCTGCCAAAGGAGTAACATACCAGATTACAGATAGGCCACAGCCTCGTGGCAATACATAGATTAATAGAAATGGGTTGATAGTTAAGACAGAGCTAGCCTAAGCCATTAGCTGACAGTTTATAAATTAATATAAGTCTTTGTGTGTTTATTTGGGACTAATCAGCTGTGGGACCAGGCAGGACAGAAACCTCCATCTTCAAGTTTTTCATTGCTTTCTTCCAAATAGTTTGAAGATGGCATCCTGGATGCTTGCTTATACGTGATGGACAAAGCCCAGATGGACCTTTCTGGTAGAGGGAACCCCATCAAAGTCAGTCGTGTGGGATCTGCAATGGTAAGTGGCAGTGCTGATGATGACCAAATCGAGTGTGTGGGTCACTGGCATCAGAACAGAAGTCAGTTCACAAAGAGATACTGACATAAACAGTGACTTAGATTTACAAACTTTCATCTGCTAGCTTCAGGTTCATGATGCCCAGTTGTTCTTGGATTCCCTCACTTTTTCATATGCTACAAAATGAACATTTCCACTAAAAGCTATATGCAGGCTTTGTTTAACATGAAATAACATATATCTTTAGACAACTGAGTACTTATTCTTATCATATTTTATGTATCTATTTTAGGTGTGTATTATGTGTATATGTGTGTGTTCATGCATGTGTGCCATGGCATATGTGTGGACCTCAGGACAGTTTGTGAAAGTCAGTTTGTCTCTTCCACCTTGTGGATCCAGGAGACTGAACTCAGGTTGACAGGCTTGGTACCAGGTACCTTTACCCAGTGAGCCATCTTGCTAGTCCCTAAGCAACTAGGAATCTCATCTAGAGACTAAGAAATGACCATGAAAAAATTATTAATTACTGTAATGAAATGCTTAATCAGTCAAACATTAAGAATAGAGACAGCTAGATAAGACAAGTTCACATTCATGGAAACAGTCAAGAAATAAATGGCTGGGTCTGGAGAGATGGCTCAGTGTTGAGTTGTGTAGAGGACCCAAGTACAATTCCCAGTGCCACCATCAGGCAGCTTACTAGCAGCTGGAACTTGAGCTCCAGGGGATCTGATCTCTTCTCTTAGCCATGCCAGGTACTCACATGCACAATACTCCCAACATGATTAAAAATAAAATAAGTCTTTTGTAAAAGAACCAATACTTTATGTAATCCTTGTTTCTGTGCAATGCTACCACATCACAGGGCTTTACCTCTTATGAAGTGGGTGTTGGTTCTTCCCAGAAATCTTCTAAGTGAGTGGACGTTGATCACTTATATCATTTTACAAGAATGGTGAAAGCTTGTCAGTGATAAAACCTCCATGAGAACCTAGGCCTGCCAATTCCACATCTAAATACACGTTAGCTTTCACACTATTCACTGCAGGGGATCCCAAAACAGCTTCAAGAATGCAGAGATCCTCCAGGGGAACAGCTGGAGATAAGCTAGAAGCCCATGGATAAGAAGGGTAGGACCAGGGTGGGAAGTTAACTAAGGGACTCTGTGTGGTCCTAAACTGTATCCTGTCCATAGCACAATCTTTGGTGCATAAACGTTCCTCAGTTACAGTAGGCCTCATTTATTACATAAGAAGACTAAATGGAGAACATCATTATATTACCAATGCCCTTACATCTTTGAAAATACTTTCCCTGGAAGAATTTTATCTTGGATTTTTGTTTGTGCATCTTTTGAGCCAAACAAAATCAATTTTGTTGACACATAATTACTAGGCCAGGGAAGATATAATGTGTACATTCTGACTAGGTGCTAAAAATAGTGATTTTTGTTTTTATAAAAACTAAGTTACATGGAAATTTAAGACATACTAGATCTTACAAAATGAAAGCAGAATCTCACATCTAAAGACATTTTGGAGCTAGAGGTGCAGCTCAGTGATAAGAGCTAAGAACTTCTGTTCAACATGTGGAAAGGCTAGGGGAGGGGTGGGTGCTCAAACCCTGATCCTCAAATAACTGAGCATGTATAGTTAAATCCATAAAAATAGGCATTTTTGTTTTTTGATGTTATTTGTATTGCATGATGGAAAGAGAATTCATCCTAAAGCCTTCTGGAAATGTCCATAGAGCATCCTTATACAATGTATATTGGACCTGCACCTATTCATTGTGTTTCTTACTTGGAAGAGAAACTTCTCTTTTTTTTCCCCTCCTTAGAAGCAACCATGACAGGTTGCAGTGAAGAGATAGCAATATGTAGGAGTGATGGGATATGAGTCATTTCCCCCTTAAGCATTTTAAAATGGCATGGTCTTCAACCTGACCTTATGTGTCTACTGTGTGTACTTCCACAAAACATGGAAATCACAGGTCAACGCAAACCAGTGCAGAAGGAAAGCAAAAAAACAATCTAACCAGACTGTCTATGCCTGCCTCTGACCAGGTGGAAGATGTTAGGTATTGAATCAAACACATGACACCAATTCAAATTGCCTCAAAATCTCATTAGCTCTAAAGAGCACCTATCTACAGTTCACATTTGGAAAATGCACATTATAGTTGCACAGCCTGGAACCAGAGAGATAAAACATACATTTGGTTTAGTTTCTGGAAGGGGTGGCCTTGGGTGTTAAAGGACAGAGGACTGCTCTAAGCAATTTGTAGTGATCTCTCCACTTCCCCCTTGATTCCCCCATGCCACTGTTCACAGTACAGAAAGCTCAATAGTTGGAAAAACCCTTCACCTCTGCTATTTCTTTTAATCCTCAGAATAGCTTTGTGAGTCTTTCCAAAATCTGTTCAGTTGTAATGATTTTTAAAACTGAAACACTAAGCCTCCAAAACAGACCTTCTAATTTCCCAGTTAAAGATTTACCTTAAAATGTGAAAAGATGCCTTTGGAGAATATGGAAAGAACAGTCTCAAGACTGGGTGAGTCCAGCCAAAATCAGACTTCCCAGATAGATGGCCATGCTGTTCTCCCCAGCTGGCTTCAAGCCCCTGATAGACAGAGCCTGGTGCAGGGCGTTTTGCTTATCCCTGTCAAATGCATCTCAGCCCTGCCACTGGACAGGTGTGCTAGAATGGAGATGCATGTGACCTGTGAACCCTTCCTTCCAGGGGACCACAGAAACCATGCATAGATTCCAGTTTTTGCACAATGAGACTCATTGCAGGCAGAACCTTCCTGAAAGCAGATGCTCCAGGAAGCCATGGGGAGGAGAAGCCTGGTTCTGGCTGGGCACCTGAAGAAAACATAACAAACATGGAGGTAGCACAGAAACCCATAATTGGAGCCCCAAAGACAAACTGGCTCCTGGCAGACATGGCACATAAGGTTGGCAAGAAGAATTCAGGAAACTGGCTATGTGTGAGGATAAAAGAACACGGATGATGACAAAGTTTCAAATGACAATAATATGAATTTGGCTTTTAAGTGTACAACTTCCAGACAAAAATCTTTGTGGTACAGGTATCTGCTGTACTGGTCTTGTGTGCAACAGGCCGTCCAACAGTATCCCATAGCCTCTACTCAGGAGTTCCAGGAGTACCTTCCCATAACACACAGGTTGCAACATTCATGAATGTCTCCAGATACTACCAAATGTCCCTTGTGGGTACAAATCACCCTAACAAGGACTGCATCATTAATCCCCTCAGTTTTCCTACCTGTAGAATGGAAGTAACACTTTCTTATAACACAGAATGAGGCACAGTAGGCCTCATTCAAGCTTGCTTTCCATCATTTGCTGAAGAGAGTGCAGGTTGCTTTTCACAAGAGGGGCTGTGTTTGTGTCAAGAGATGGGCCCTGGCTCTGATTCTGTTGTGTGTGAAGCAGGGAAGAGCACTTAACTCAAGGACATACTTCTCCCTCTCTCAAATGTAGCCTTGCCCGCTCAGTCAAACACCTAAAATTCCCACTGCTAGCAAGAAGCTCGTTTTTATTCTTCAAAGGAACATTTTCTTATTTTTTCTTTTAAGTATCTAGTATCTCCTCTTGTTGTGTTTGGTTGCAATTTTTCCCTTTTTTGAGAAAGTGGGAAGAGTGGATGACCATCTGGAAGCCTGGAGCTGTCAGCTTTTCCCAAGGGAAAGAACAATCTGAACTCCTATAGTTCTGCTGTGTGGGGATTGGGCCTGAGATGTTATGACCTCACAAGGGTGACATTTTATTTAGAATACTAAATACTGAATGCTACATTTTACTAACTTGACAATGATATTTCTTCCAAGTTACACTTACTCCCTTTAAACAGCATTGTTTGCCTCACTTCTGATATGACAATACCCTCTGAGAGAATTGCTGGGAGGTGTACCAAGAATAGTTAAGGATGAGCTGTGCCATCTGAAAATGTATTTCACTCACCTGTCATTTGAAAATCTTCAGCTGCAGCTGTAGGTTGCCGTGAAGCATCTGGGTACGACTCTGAGTCCCCAAAGGACATGGGTTAAAAGACACCAGGGGGCATGAGCTCTGAGCACCCAAATAATAAATACATGTAGAAAGAACAGAGCAGTCCTGGCATAAGGGGACCTTTGTGACAGTAGCCTGTCCTTACTGCTGGGTATTTACCTGTCCAGCCTGCCTCTAGCCCTTGACTGATTGGCTCTGGCACCTTCCCCAGGGGATGCAGCAGCAGCTGCAGTGGCCTCTCTTACTGCAGATACCTGTCTGCTTAGTCACTGTTCAAGCCCTAAATGCCCTGCCTACATGAACATTTGCTTGGTCTATAGAGGATCTACATCAAAATCAACTCACAGGGTCTAGAAGACTCTCCAGGGTCCTGGAGAAGAGAAAGCAGAAGCCTTTGGAAGCAACATCATTTGTTCAAGGTCATGTGGAAATGAATGACTGAGCTGGAACTAGGCACTGTTCTTTCTCTCAACACATATTTCTTGACAGCATCTCTCCCAGCACATTGTTGCCAATAGCACAATTACTGTATCAAATTGTGTGGCTGTCAACTAGAAAAGAACAGATGGATTTCAAAAGGGGGAGTATGTGGAGAAAGGGGTAAGATCTGAGTAGCCAGAGGCTCTGTGTCCCTGGGAAAGAGGTTACCCAAAGGATTAGATGCCAAATGTGCTTGGAAGTAATAGTTACGGTGACAGCGATGGTACTGGTGACATGGTAGCAGTGGTTATCGTGGCAGTGACAATGGTGATGACTGAGAGCGGTGATGGGGTGGTGGTGGTCATAGTGATGGCCATCGTAATGGTGATGTCATAGTGTTAGTACTTCAGGTAATAGCAACAATAATGAGGAGGAGGATTTGCAGAGGGTGGGAATGGTAGTGACCATGGCGGTAGTGGTGATGAGAATGATGCAGGGATGGTGATGTGTTAGTGCTTATGGCAATGGCTATGGTGATAATAAGGATAATTACGGTGAGGATGAGAGTTGTAGTGGTATTGATAACACTAATGGTAATGTGTTATGATAAATCTTTCCGCCAAAAGCCGCTGAGCCCCACTGCCACGTGTGAGCTTTACGCCAGCCGCCTGCCTGAGTTAGGCCCAAATAAATACACAGAAACTTGTATTAGGTTCAAAGCTGCTTGGCCAATGACTAGGACTTCTCATAGGTTAGCTCAGCCTCAATTATCATAAATCTATATATTTTATAAGACTTATCAGATGCCTTATTGGCGTCCCTCCTTGCCGGTGGCTCACATCCTGCCACTGGAGGAAGCAAACGGGAAAAAGGGACCCTTCCTGTTTCTCTTTCGCTTAAATATGAGTCTCCTTGATATGCCACTTCCTGCCTGGATCAGCACTTCTCTACTACATTTCCCAGAATCCTCTTTGACTCCTAGTTCCGTCTAACTTGCTGTCTCATTGGCCAAACAGTATTTTATTTAACAATCAATAAGATAAACATACACAGTAAATTCCCCATCAGTAATGCTTGTGACAATAGTGATGGTGGTGATGAGGGCCGTTGTGATGAGTTTGGGAATGGTGGTGGTAGTGGCAATGTGGTGATGATAACTGATACTCACAAAACCTTAATCTTAACTCATTCATTCAACAAGTATCTGGGCATTGGGGTTTAATGGTCAGCCAAACATAGTTTCTACCCTCAGAGAGCTTATAATCTCATAGAAAAGACAGACAAATAAATAGAAAAGCCCAATGCAACAGGAAAATTTTCTGATGGAAATAAGCATAGGATTGTCTGCTTGTTTCTGTCAAGATTGAATGCTGTTGTTGTTGTTGCTACAACAAAAACCTCTTGAATTTAACAACACACTTCTCTGGGTCTATACAAAACAAATAAGTTTCAAGCTATTGGGTCAAAGGGTAGAGGAAGTGGAGACAAGTACCATATACTAATAAATAGCCATGCGTTTATGCACAGAAAATCTTTATTCATGGTGGATTTTATATGCAAATGGCTGGTTACCCAGTGCAACGGAAGAAAACGTAATGGGAGACGGTCTCTGAAATGTGCTCCTCTGGGCCTGCTTGCTTTGCAGGGCAGAAAACATAAGGGCACCCAAATAATCTGTCGTCCCATGGGGTCTCTACATTTATAGCCCCTTGATCGCTGGAGCTGTACTTTGATTTGATTACAATAAAAAATAAAAGCTAACACTAATGGGAAATTTGGAAAGATGAAAAGAAAAACAAATGTCAATAAAGTTACATATTTTGAATTCCAGTGCTTCACACCTTTGTCAGCCTGGACTTCCCAGCTTCCCTGGGGTGTGCACATTTATTTTTAACCCTGGTCTTTTGCTGATATCGAGCCACGATGCCATCATTAATCCCCATTAATGCCTTGCTCTGACGATGCCTTTAGGGAATTAACTCAAGATTGAACTTTTTCCACCAATCGATGTTCTATGTAGTCTTTAGTGCTATTTAAAAAAAAAATCTGAACTACAGCTAGTAAATCAAACTGACCATGCGGCAGGCAGGTCTCCAGTTCCTCGGACCTTTGAGACAACTGCATTGCTGCTTCTGATCCCAAAGTCCCCTGACAACAGTCAGAGAGCACCTGAAAATAATGCGCTTCTCACTTGGTCCATCTTTCTCCCTGCTTTCCTCTCCAATTTTTAGGAGATTTTCCCGTCTGTGGATGGAAACATAGTTACATCATCACTACTTCTCTATGTTGCCAAGCAACTCCGCAGGGGATGATGTTTTGTTGCCTGTTTTCTTTCTTCCTTTATTTCAGTTGTTTCCTTCCCCATCTTGAATGATGACTTCATGTTGAACAAATATTTGCTTGCAATAAATACCAATTACATATATTCAGGTTACATTTTAATATTTGCTCAAATTAAGGATTTCACACCTGAGTCATTCCAAATGAGCCCTAAAGTGAGAACTAAATACACAAAATCTATTCTCTGGTCATACAATCAGCCACAGTATAGTCCCTAACATTTTTAGATTTTTGAAAATTGAATTTTTAGGTTTGAAATTTTAGATTTGTACAAAGTAATACCCAAATTTCCCCTTGGTCTATAAAGCAGACAAAGGCCCCTTAGTTGGGGAGTGACTGCAATAGAGAAACCCTGTGGTCATTCTCTACCTTCAACCACCACAGAGCTCTTTCACATCTTCTCATATAGGTTTTATTTCTTAAACAACTTCATTAACAAAAAATGATTAGGTAAAAACGAGTATTTTCCCCATTTTTGTATCCCACTTATAGAACTGCTGCTCATTATTTCCAATGGTTGTGGAGGAAATTACTACCATGTTATCAGAGCACAAACAGGGATACGAGTTCATGCCACCTCTGAGGAGAGGGAGATAAAGCTTCCACTGATATGTTGTAAGAATCGTGTCCCCATCACTCATTTGCAAATTCCCAGTCTCTTGGCATTGCTGGATAAAGGCTCCTGAAAGGAACTGAGACCCTGTCCAGAGTTCTATGCCTTCAAAATTATCAGCTTTTATTTCCAATGCTACCATCTACCTCCATGGTGCATGCACATAAGTACCAGGAAAGGCATTCATCATTAGGAAGTGGCTGGAAACTGCAGGTCGACTGATAGTCTCTGAAACCCTACACTAAGGGGTATGCCAATGAGTAGGCATACCCACAAGATAATTTTTAGAGAATCTGCTGATTGGCATTCATGAAGAGTGCTGTGGCAATGCAGAGACTCTAGTATAGAATGAAAGCTGCAGTCAAGGGTTTCCTAAAAGCAAAGGCACTTTTGGATCCAGTGTGATCAAGAAACTGGGTGATACAGGACGGTCAGAATAGACCCCTTCCCCTCCCCCAAAATATTCCATGGGTCTCTCTCATCACTGGAGATTTTCACTTCTGTTTATTGGAGTTTTTTGACAACTGACAAATCTATTGGAAGCCAGTGGGAAAGTAGAAATTTATCTAATAGAATTATCTGCCTATCCACTGTGAAAAAACATTTCTATTCCTTAAATAACCAATGAGGTATCGGGAAGGGAAGTCAACTGACCTTGTTCAAGGTCACAGCACTGGAGGTGGACCTCTGACTGCCTGACCCCACTGTTTCAAACAGGATGCTATACTGCCCCTGGATGCATCCTCATCCTGCCCTCTGTCCTTAGCACATGAGCTCCCTGGGCATAAAGATGTAATTCCTCTCACCCTTTCCATCTGAGAGAATCCTTCCTCTTCAGGTGGGGGCAATGAGGGACAGTGAACTGTTCAGACATCATTTTTTTTCTTGTGGTAAAAGCCAGCAATGTAATGAAGTTTCCATTTGTGGGCAAACAGCTTGGCTTCTCAATTATCAAGGTTACATTTCTTATGCCTGTTTGTCCCATATTTTTGGAGAAAAGGAGACATTTATTACAAGCTATTTCTCCAATGTGATAATCATAGTCAATCTAAATGTCTGCCTTCCCCGAATTGCTTCCTGGAATGAGTTTCAACACAGCATCTATTTTGTAATCACACAGGCTATTCCTGAAGCACGGGTGCTTGCTTCTCAGCACTCCCTCCAAGCTGTGCAGACTGAGCTGTTCTCATTTCCTGGGACCAATGTCTCTAGGACAGATGGCTACAATGCAGCTTAGCCTAGGGGTCTCTTAGGACAGACACTATGCCCTTTCCGTTTCCTTTTCATCTCCTTCCCTTTCTGTCTCCTTCTCTGGCTTCTTCCTCTATGTTTTCCCTTTTCCCATCTACCCCTTTCACTCAAGTATTTTTGACAAGTTGTTATATACCAGTGATTCTCAACCTTTGGGTTGTGACCCCTTTGGAGATCCTATATCAGATACCCTGCATATCAGATATTTACATTATGATTCATAACAGCAGTAAAATTGCAGTTATGAATTACAATGAAATAATGTTATGGTTTGGGGTCACCACAACATGAGGAACTGTGTTAACAGGTCACAACATTAGGAAGGTTGAGAGCCATGGTTCTATGCCAACTAGCTCGACAGCACACAGTAGGGATAGGGTGCTAGAAAAGAAGACACTGGAGAGCTGAAACTCAGTTTCCCTCTTGATCCTCATTAAGTAATTTCACACGTGGTTAGTAAGGAACTATGGCCAAATAGAAGTCCTCAGTTACTAAGACACAACCTAATAATTTCCTGTAGCAACGTAATGATTATTGTGAAAATTAACTCTAAGTACTTACTGTTGTCAGAGTAGGTATACATACACACATACACACCCAATAGTAGTTATGCCAGTTATGTCTTTCACAATACAGCTATAGAAGTTATGGTTAGTTGTGAGATATTTTTAGACTAAAGAAAGGATTATATGCAACAAAAAGCATAGCTATAAAATGTATAAATGTAAGTGGGTTTTGATGGGAATGGTATGCAGTCTTTGAAAACTAAAGGTGCTTGCAGGTCTTGCCTGGTGCTTCTCCTGATCAGCCTGCACCCTGAGGAATGCTGCTATAATTTTCTTGCTGTGGGCTACTCTCACCTCCTCTGGAACCTCACACAAGTAGGTCATGAAGAATGAGTGAAATTGGCTTCATTCACTCTATAAATTGTTGCACAGATTTTCACTTTTATGGATAGTATTTTATTGTGTTGTGGATTGCAACTTGTCTATCCTTTTGCCTGTTGATGGACCACTGAGATGATTCCATTTGGGTCCGTTACCCAGATACTATCAGCATTCTGAATAAGTCTTATCGCTTTACAATTTTTTCTTGCTAACATATATCAATTATACGAGCTAACATATAGAATGAGTTTTATAAGACATCTTAATACATGTACATAATAAAATTTGATCATATTCACCCCCATTTCCTTTTCTTGTCTTCCCAACTCCCACTAATTCCTTTCCTCTTCCCAAGTAGTTCTCCTTCTAGTTCCATGTCTTTGTATGTGTGACCCAATGAGTGACATTAAGCTTGTTTACAAGAGTATGGCTGGAAATTTGTTTACAGGCATGTATGTGTCTTATCTGTGGCTATGTGATGGGAAACAAGAAGTCTCACTCCTTAACCATCACTCCTTAACCATCATCTGTGTATAAATCCTCAGGGAGATACAGGATCCCATGAGGCCTCCCCATTCTGTGACAAGATGTTGACAGGCCCACCTTAAGCAGAGCTTGCACAGGTAATTGCAGCTGCTGTAATTTCAAGAGTGTGATAGCCATAACACACCAGGAAGTCAGTTCCACACCACCCCTGCCTTCTTCTGGCTCTTACACTTTCTGTGCATTGTTTCCTAAAATCCCCTAGCCTTGAAAACAATAGAAATATTCCCTGTGTGGCTGGGCATTTAACTGCCCTTTAACTCTGCACTCTGACCAGTTCCAAGTCACTGCAGTCATCACTGACCACTGCATAGAGAAGCTTCCCTGGCTGGAGCTGACAGTGATGTTCTATAGGGCTTCACGTAGCTATTTAGAAGCCAATTTGACAGGCACACTTTGTACATTTAGCAAAACAGCAGTAGTAGTTTCCACACTAGAGCCCATTTCCTCCTCAGCCACAGGCTTTCTTTTTAACTGGAAATCCGTCTTTTGTTATGGTGGTTTTCTTAATGCAGTATTTCTGATTCTGATTTACTCTGCCTCCACTTCTCCCAGATCCTTCCCCAATTCCCTGCCCACCCAAAACCACACCATTTCTCCCTCTCAGGCATCTAAGCAACAACAAGAACAATATTAAAACAAGATAAAAAATAAACCAGAATTCACCAAAACAAACAAGCAAACAGAAAAAGAGCCAAAGAAAAAGCATAGGATGTATATAGATACTGAGATAAACATACATACAAATACACACACACACACACACACACACACAGAGAGAGAGAGAGAGAGAGAGAGAGAGAGAGAGAGAGAGAGAGAGAGAATCCACAAACAAAATGTGTAAGTGAAAGACTTGTAAGGTAAAAGAAAAATGCCCACACAAAGCATTGTGAAACAAACAACCAAAAATCTTCAAAACTATCACTGATATCATTTTTTTGTTGGCCATCTCCTTCTGGGCATGGAACCTGTCCTTAAGCATGGTTTGTATACCCAGTGAGACTCCATTGGAGAAAATTAATATATCCTTTGTCAGGAGCTATCAATTGGAGATGGATTCTGGGTTAGGGATTGCTTTTGACCAGCCTTACGGTAACCAGTTGTGAATTCCCGTCTATGGTGCAGACATCAACTCCAATCAGAAATGGTCCATTACACCATAGGGCACCCATGAGCACATCTTGTTGGTGCTCTGTCTAGTTGGTGTTCTGACACATAGAGCCTACAACTGAGTAATCCTACGACTATTAGTGGCAGTTCTCTCTCAGCAACGGTGCTTGTCATCTTCTTACATGCATATTCTCATATTGTGGAGTAAATATCTAAAAGCTGGCATCTCTGTGTTACAGGATATGTATGTGTTTAATTTTCTGAGGCACCCCTCTGTTGGCTGTACAGAATAGTTGTATGTTTTACATTCCTCCAGGAACTTACGACAATCTACTTTTCTTCAGGTTCATCTGTTCTTGGTGACTCCAATCTTTTAAATCTACCCAATCTAATGTGCACATAGCTGTATCCAATTGCTGTTTTAATTGTATTTTCTCTGATGTACAGCTGTGATGAGCAATTTTTCATATACTTCTGGCCATTCATATGCTTCTTTCAGTACAATGTCTTCTCAAGTTTATGCCATTTTCCTAGTGGGTTATTTGTATTTTAATTACTGAGAAGAGTTTGTTGTGTGTTGTATATTCTGAAACCATGCCTTTTCTCAGATACATATAGAGGTTATTTCCCACTAGACTGTGCTTTGCTCTGGGTGTGTGTGTTGGGGGGGGGGGTGTGCATGCACCCAGGAGAAACCCCAAGTGCCACTCTGTGATGAATGAAAACAAGAAACCAGAAAGGAGGCACATGACTGATCTTAGGTATGGTGGAATAGGAGAAGGTTTATTTTAAATATGAGGGAGAGCATAGTCACAGGAAGGACATCTGAGAGAGCAGAGTGAACATCACCCTGAGCCAGGCCACATGAGGAGAGTGGGGAGGAGACAGGAGCTACCAACCAAGAGGCAAAGAGGGTAAAGGGTAGACCAAAAAGGAGGGCCAGGTAACCAAAATGGCTGGATTATATAGGGAAGGGCAGCCCAGGCCCTAGGCTGGAGAAGACTAAGGTAGAGGATGAGGCATGCCAGCCATACTCTATAACAGGCAGGGACTGGGGGGATGCTGGGAGAACCTTTCAGCCAGGTCTGCTTTGATATGTTGAATAGGTACCCCAGTTAGCCATTTGTCCTGGGTTTGACACCTAACAAGTGGTAGCCCTGGGAATGGAGTGTCAAATTGACATGGTGACTTCCTTCTTTCCAAACAGGAAATCTGGCAATGGGAACAAAGATGATCAAACTAATAGCACAATGCCATGTGGTAATGAAGAGGGTAGTGTCAAGCACAGGGCTCCACGTGAGCAGAGCAGGAACACCACAGTGACAGAGGAAGGGTTCCCCTGAAACAAGATGGGTTTTGCACAAACAATGGGCACACACTTGTGATGAGAGGGTTCGAGTGTGGAAGGGCACTGCAGGAAGAAAGTCCAACATTGCAATAACACTGGGCAGAAAACAGCTAACTTGCCTGCCATCAACAACCTGTAAAAATCCAAGGTGGTATTTGGATTTCTTTTCCTTTGGATCAAGTGTGACTCTGAAATTTCAAGGGCCCTGAAAGTCCAGAGAGGACCAAGGTGAAGGGACCAGCCAGGGGAGAGCAGAATTCCTGCTGCTGCATCACGAAGAAGTGCATCCCAGCGAGACTAAGGACTTGTGACAGCTTGCAGGCAGCCCCAGTCCATAGCTTTGAGGGAGGGGCCTTGTGAGTCTTGTAACTTTTTGAGCTTCTGAGCCTTGCAAATTCCCTTACATTCATGAATCTTAGGAGCTGTCCCTCCTCCCTTGAAGGAGAAAGATTCACTTCAGAGGGACTAACTGCAGAAAACTCATATGGCACAGCCCTCTGATAGTCCACTCCCTGGGTGCCCGAGTCTCCACCCGCCCCCCAGGGCTCTGCTTCTGCCCCCTCCACAGAGGAACAAACCTACTTTAACTACTTCCTTAGCCTTAAGCCATGATTTTGAGGTAATAGCTCTACTAGGCACCTTCCCTGACACACGATAGGAGCTTTAATCACCCTCTCCTTTTCAGTAAATAATTCAGAAAATATACTTATTAGAATTAAGAAGAAATTTGCAACCAAATTTTCATTGTAGAGTTAAAAAGAGTAGATTTATACACCTTCCTACTTCCAATGGCTATTATAAAAGTTTGCTCTTCATTTAAAAAGAAAAAGCAGCAATAAAAGCAAAAACATTACACTTCTCTCAATAAGGAATTCAAGTAATACCTAAAAAAAATGAAGAATAAAATTAAAACAATAGTCCCATATTTTTTTTTCCATTACAACTGGATGTCGTTCTCTTGTATCTATATGCCCTGGGTTCCCTACCCAGTCTCCTATCAGCTACGTCGATATCTCTTTGACTGATGTTGATGCTTTTAGAAGTGGATTAATGTGTCACATAGTTATTCCTTCAGGAACTTGCATCCTGCCCTCTGAAATGTCTGTGTTAACCCAAATCCTCACCAACACTGTAGGAAGGAGTTCCCTTATCCTGTACACAGCTACTCCAGTGAAGAGTCTCCAAAAAAAAGTGCTCACCCAGTCCATCAGTTGTCTCTTCAGACTTGTGAATCTTCTAAGCTCTGTGACTCTTCCTGAGTCCCTAAGCTCCTTTTCCCATACCATACCCAGTTGCCCTACCTGCCTTTGTTGAACCACCTTTTCTTTTCGCCTAGGAAATTTCTTTTGCAGCTATGACAAAACATTAGCTAGCTGTTTTTGTATAGGTCTATTTTTGTGTTCTTTACTGTGTTCCCATTTGTTTGTATTTATACTAAGTGGCATCATGCTATTTAAAGAATTATGTTTAATTATACTCAAATCCTATTTAATTATATTAAATCTACTTTTAGAAGGAGAAAAACACTGAATTTTACAGAAAAAATGTTAAACTTCAAATAAATGTCTCTTCATAAGAGATATAATTTCCTAACAGATCCTTCCAAAATTAGTTCAAATTATGAAACCAATTAAACATAAAGTAATGATGTACTTTTAAATTATGTTTTAATTTAGACAGTGTCAATTGACTATGAGAAACCAAAACACTGAATCACTACCATTTTCTTTCTTTTTCTCCTTCAGCATTCAAATCTTATTTTTCTTACAGTGATTTTTGGTCCTACATTTACAGGCTTTTAAACTCATTCTTTACTGTAGCTTGGAAGATGCTTAAGTGTACTTCTCATGGAGTTTGTGTTCTTATGTTCTCCTAGATCTTCCTGACTGGGGCTTTATGCTCCCTTCCCTTATCCTTGGAAAGTTTGGATTCCCCTTTCTCTTGGGAATATGTGGATGTTGATTGACAGTGTTTTGTCACTGAATGGCACTGTGGAGAAAAAAAAATTTATGAGCCGGAAAGTTTCCAGTGTTGTTAAAAAATTATTCTGTGGCCTTCATTGTATTTTAAGTAGACAATTTGGTTAAAGATAGAAAGACTATCCTAAAAATATGAACAATAGCAACAAATGATGCTTAGAATTACCTTACTATGCCAACATGTAAATCTTAATTTTATTTATTTTAACATTTTTTTGTTTTATTTGAGTTACAAACATGATTGAATTACATGACAATCCCAGTTCCCTTCTCCCTCCCCTCTCCCACTATCACCCCCCCCCAACTAAAACCCTATCTATCACATATCCTTTCTTCTAATCTACACCTGACTCAACCTTTCTGCTCACTGTGGGGAAATCTTAAGACAGCATGATTCCTCTTTTTTTTTTTTTTTTTTTTTTGCTGATTTGCACTATTTGTCTAGATGATCAGGCGATTTTTTTCTTTATTCAAAATTTAAATTGGTTACAAATTCTACATTAGGGGCCTGTTTCAAACCTCAGACCATGAATGACTCTCTAGATTATGGTCATACCTTTGCTTTCATTTCGAGGGTGTCTTTACTTTAGGGACACTAAATACCTTTATGCTATATTATCTGTGTCCCTGAGAGCTCTTAGCTTCTCTCTAGTGACTTCTGTTTTTTCCACTAACATTTTCTTTGACATCTCCTTTCTCTTTGTAGTCATTCATTTACTTTTAACACCATCTCCTCTGTATCTTGAAGTTAATGATGCATTGTTATTTCATAAATACTATTGTTTGGCCATCCATTTGTCCCTGAAGTCGGTGGTGTCCTTATAGATTTGAGAAAATGCTTCCTGCTCCTTTATTTTCTTCTGTGTATGGTCCTCTCTTTCCTTTGCCCTCTCCCCAGTTACTCCGTCTCTTGTTCTTCTGTTTCATGTTATATTTATGCTCGGTTCCCTTTGGGAATTTTATTTGCTCCAATAGATGAAACTTGACTCGTCTCAACCTACGATGAATTTTCTTTGTCCTCAGACCTACGGTTCTGAGGGCAATGTAGCTCGTGGTCTGCTCTGAAACTGGGAGACTGGAGCAGGGAAGGGAGATGCATTGAGGAGAAGGTCATCTTTCTTAGTGTGCTGTGTTCATTCTGCTCCTTCTTTTAGGGTTCCATTAGCTTTTCCATGCAGAAACTAAAGGTATAGCTCATCACTGTGAGGAGACACTCTTGGATTTCTAACATTTCCATACCATAGTCATAGAATATCTGCCTCTTTTGATATGTAACCCCTTCTTACTCATTTTTTTTCACAGAAATCATTTTTGGTCAGAACAAGATAAATATTGGCATTACAGCTCCAGGTTTTAAAAGACAGGTGAAAAGTTGTAGAGTTGCGTTGCTTCATCAGTCTGTCTTTCAAAGAACCATGGTTAGATTGGATTCTGAGACCTGCTGCTTCCCCATGCCGCTCATAGCTCTCATCTGCTCTGGACACTGCATGTTGGAGTTTGTTGCATTATCTTACAACATTGATGTTGCTGGTAGTAACTTGGAGGGGGTCTGCTTTTTCATTTCTCCAATTCTGTAGGCATGATGAGATGGAAATTTAGCTTTTATCAATTTGTTTTTTTAAATTATTTTATATGTATAAGTGTTGTGCAGGCACATGTCTGTACATCACAGGGATGCAGTGCCTACAGAAACCAGAGAGGACGTTAGATTTCCTGGAACTGGAGTTACAGATAGTTGTGAGCTACCAAGTGAATGCTGGGAATTGAACACAGGTCCTCTAGAAGAGCAGCCAGTATTCTTAACCTCTGAGTCATCTCTGCAGCTCCTAGGATAGAAATTTAAGGCAGCCATATTAACGTTAAAGATCACTTCTCGTCTGTAGTACCACGTTTGAGTTGTGTGCCCCACCACCAATAACTCCAAACCATGACATTTGATTCTGCCCCTGGTCTAAACTTGAGTTCACATTGCATTGTTACAACAGCCTACTCTAGCAAGTAAAAACCCCAGCATGCCCATGAATTGTCCCTCCAGCATATTTTGTTGTCTGGAAGGGGCTGTTTTACTTTAACCCTTTTCATTTGCCACTGGAATGTATCTCGTTCAGTGCCTGAGCTCCTTAGAAATCAATGTTCTAATTAGAACACAGTAGCTAATCTGGTCAAATGCTAATATGTGAGAATTGTGATTTATCTAGCAGCAGGGGCAGCATTCAGCATTAACAATTAAACGGTCTGTAGGGAAGAGGGCTATTTATTTCTTACTCTTCTCCCTAGCTGATTTGATTCAGTTTATGCTATTAGTAGCATTCTATTTAATGGCTATCTATCTGAAAATCAGACATCAGAGCTACAGTTTAGGGACTTTTACCTCTGGGATCCATAAGCTCTATTCTCCTTCTCAATGATAGCGTACTGTCCCTCCACAGAGACCAGATCAGATTACAGACACACCCCAAGTTCCATCATAGTAGGCACAGATTTTTTAAAAACTTAATTCACCTGCAAAGGACAAACATTGCTCAAGAATAGGGCCAGAAGAGTTGGCTGAGGTCGAAGTTCACATCAAAAGCTTGAGCTTGCTGGCATAGGTCTTTAAGAAACTTGAAAGCTTTTAATTTTTTCAACATTCAACACATTAACTAAGTACTGCCTAAGAGCCTTCCCTCTAACCTGCCTGGACATAAAGTCAAAGGAAAGAAATTGCTTTTCATTCAATACTGACTACTTACATGATAACCATACCAAGGTCCCTAATCATGTCATGTTATTTCATGACATTACACCTTTATTCAACTTTGGATGATGTTTTCTGGCCAGCTCCTCTGGTAAGTCCTCTGCCAAACTGCAAACAATAGGACCACCCTTCAACCCAGTTGATTCTTTTCTCCTTGGAGCTGCCGCTCCACCTGTGTGTGTCTCTGTTTTCATCACATCACAGTTACTTCCACCTGACTGGCTTCTGTTTCTCCTAAGAAGCCTTAAGCATATTCAATGGACAAAGCCTACATGGTTGTTGGATACAGACCTGTGTAGGGAGAAACCCTGATTAGAGGTACCATCCATGGGCGTGGTCATCTGTACCTCCAATCAGGGTTTCTCCCTACAGACCTGACTATTGAATAGTTTTGGAGCACCAGCTCTTTATTCAGTCTTGCTGGAATTTAGAAAGACATATTTCCACAGACGTAATCTCTGTTTTCAAAGAACTCTTGAAACATTTTGTAATAAGAGTCCTTTCCAGTCAAGTACAACAGGCTAAATGGAGAAGTCCAGCCAGCAGGTTGCTGTGATCGTGGGGCAGCAGGCCTGTGAAGTAGCCAATGCACAAAAACTCACTCTGCTTTCATATTTCATCAACAGCTTCTATAACCTCATTGCACAGCTTTGTTGCTAATTAATATCTTTTCACTATCATCTAGACTGATACTTCTTGAACTAATATGCATGGATCATGCTTTAGGGTGTAGATTTCTTTCCTATAGGCCTGGGAGGATTGTGATAGCATGTATCTCTGATGAACTCAGAGGATTTTATTACTGTTGATGTGCAAACCATACTTTGAGTGTTCAAAATCACTGTCATGCTAATTGTGAGGCAGTGCCCATTTGGAAAACAAAAATCACTGTTCCTCACTTGCATTCTGGCTACAATTAAACTCATGAAAGCGCCATTGAAAGTGATAGATCCAGCAGTTTCCAGAAAAAAAATCACCACTTTCTGCCCTTTGTTTCATTGTCTAAACATCAATTGTCTTTGTCCCTGCATATTAGGTCTACTAGATTTTTTTCTACTCTAAGTGTGTATTGAAGCTTTTCCATATATTCTAGATTGCCACTATCTACTCAAGTCTCTATCATACTAAAATCATTAATATCTCAGACCCTTTAGGTAAATAGAAATCCCCTTTAATGTAACTATAAAACTGGGAGCTGAGATGTAGTCCAGTGATAAAGTACTTGCCTAGTACAAGGCTCTGGTTTGATCTCCAACTCAAATAATTTTAAATAATTATTAAAGAATATTTTATTTGATTTATTGTGTGAGTATGTATGTGCTGTATGTACACATGTTGGGGCGCACATGTATATGGAGAGTACAAAAGGGGATATTAAGTGTCTTGCTGTATCATTCTCCTCCTTACACCTTTGAGATAGGATCTTAAAGAGCTGGCAACCAGCAAAATGATGCAATCCTCCTGACTGCCTCCCACAATACTGGCCATTCCCAACTTTGAACATGGATATTGAGGATATGAAATCAATCCTTTGCTTATGCCATAAGTGCTTTTATCCACTGAGACATCTTCCCAACCTGAAAAGTATGTCTGTAGTGAAATTTTAAAAAGCAATCATGTACAGTGCTCATGGACATCTATTTTCCTATTGAATTTTAACGGTACCTTTGACAACATGTGTTATCCTTTTCCAGTTCTTAGCATTCACTACTTAACATTGAAGTCAAAGGCCACTGGATCACTGATTTCCCATTTGTCAGTCAAATCTACCTCTCACCAATACAAGATCCCCTCCTAGCTTTTCCTTTTGCAGTTCTTTCACCCACCCTCCCCATGTTATTTTAGGCCAAACCAAGTACTCAATATGGATCTTTTTTTCAAACAAAGTCTAGAAGACTCTTCCTACTCATCATTCAACTATAGCTGATAACACTCTGCTAAGGAAAAGAGTATTATTGGTCATTGGATCTTACCTCTGAACACTTTGGGCTTTCATCATTACCCTTGGTATTAATGTGATAAATTGAACAGGAATGGGAAGTATTTTTGCCATGCAGGGAGCATAGAAGATACTGGAGAGTCTCAGCTTGCCCCATGCCAGTCTGGGTGGGGTGATTTTCTCAATGACCTTTCTTCTTTTTCACCTCTCATGACCTCCTTTAGGTGAATGCCAAGGATGATGAAGGTGTTCTTGTTGGATCATGGGACAATGTCTATGCCTATGGCATCCCTCCATCAGCCTGGACAGGAAGTGTTGACATTCTACTAGAATATAGGAGCTCTGAAACACCAGTCCGATATGGCCAGTGCTGGGTTTTTGCTGGTGTCTTTAACACGTGTAAGTATCTGCTAGAGAAATGACTTTTAACACAAAAGAAATTTCACTTCAAGACATTTTACCCATAACCTGGCAAGGAGACTTAAAAGCTTCCATTGGCTCTATAGAATTTATGGGTAACTATTTTGGGATATAGTCAATGCATAATTAAATTGTGCTGGGCCAAATATGCTCACAGTCTCTCTGACTGCAGAATCTTTATGGGAAGAATGATAGACTGTCTCCTACATGATCCATCATTGACACCCAGAGCAATAGAGGGTTGAAGGGTCTAAGGAAGGAAGTAGGAAAAGCATGAGCCATTTCAAACATTTCTTTTAAAGATTAAAAAAAAACTAAGATAATAAATAAGAAGGTCAGATATATTCTGATTTTTTCTTGAAACATTATATAAATATGCTTATTTGTTTACTGGTGGATGTTTTTAAGTACTTAAAAGCTTGTCCTAGATATGAAAGGGAATCGGGTCGTTTTATCTTCCCCTTCATCTGTAAGTCTCAGGAAGCCTGACCAGTTAGGTATTGGTACTCACTGAGCAGCTTCACCTCTCCAGCTACCTTTCTGGGGTGTAGTCCATCCAACATCCAATCTGCAGAGCAAAACAAATGGGAACAGAACAATTCTCTTCAGTCTTATGTAAAATTTTACCAAAGAGCACTTCCCTTCCGTGGCTCAGGAAATGTTACTGTTAATTCAGTGAATGTATTAAAAAGCCATTTGTTTTAATATGTCTTCACCATCATTAATGATTTTCATTCACACACCATTCTTACCACCTTGGAAAAACATTAAGTTCAAGTCAGAGTGTCCTTTCTACCTGCTCATTAATAAAGAATGTTTTGCCTGGTTAGCATTTTTAAATAAAAATGTTTAAAAATGGGAGTGTGAGGCTATTGGCTTGAGAAAGGATACTGTTTAAAATGATAGTGAGACCCACCTATTTTAGCACAAAGTTGTGACCTAGTCCTGTTCCACACAAACAAAAAAAGACATTTCCTTTTATTTGTTGTGATTTCCTATGACTTGACCTGCATATAAATATTTTCTGAGCCTCTTGACTATATGTGAGTATTAAAAGAACATCCATTTCCTGAGAATAACTGTCTTCAGGGAGGCTGGTCCTGATGTCAGACAGAAGCCTGAGTCATAGTGGCTGATGGTTTCAGGGACTGTCTTCCTTGGAACTTTAAAGCCAAGGCACAGAGAGGAAGCCACTTGCCTAAACTCATTCCAGGAAACTGTAAAAGACCTCAGTTCGTCCCAGACCTAATATTCCACCGATGTAGCTCAATACCTTTAGACTTAGAACCAGATAGGATAGTAAAACCTTGCATCCGTGTACACTGTTTGCATAAAGGAAGTTGGCTTTCTGTACCTGAGAACAGGCTTTGGTTGCAAAGTAAGCAAAGGCAGATTTTCGCCAGAAAGAGATCACAATACAAACAACCAGAAAGGAAAGTTGATGGGAGGAGGAACTGGTACCTGGAAGTCAGTCTTCCCCTGTCTTAAACTGAGCGTAAGGCAGACCCTTGATCAAGTCCCCTTCAGTAATAATGATTACCCAATCATTCACATTGGAATCTGCCAAAAATAGAACATGAGCACCAATCATTATACTGGTGAATAGAGAGGCTGCAGAGTAAAGTAGGCGTGAAGCCAGTGGTGGCTGTCACCCTGTTATTTGGTGACCGAGGCCAAGTCATTTAAAGGACAGGACACTGATCTCCACTAAACTCACATTTGGTCTTCCAAGGTTGTTCTGTTGAAAGGGCCAGATAGTCTTTGTTTTAAAAAATGCTAAATTATTCTGATGGAGAGGGGGAGAAAAGGCAAGCCAAGTCATTAATCTTAAAATTGTCAGCTAAATTATTTCCAATGAGCCCTGATGTCTGGCGTCCTGGGAGTCAGAGAGGGCATTTGGATTAAGCTTAATCAATAGGTGCATATGGCAGGAGATGCACCCAGGTAATTTATTATCTAACAAGTCAAATGACTGGGTGGTGTACCCTACATAGTGTTCCAAGAGCAAATTTCATTCCCACTGAGGGACTTGTATAATCCTAACTTATGATGAGTTTTCTAAAAATTGTGTTTTCAGAAAACCCCCTTTAAGAGGATGAAATTGCTGGTCCTTTGATGACATTGTGGTTAGAATTAAACTACTAACAAGGAGCTATTGGACTTCTGTTACGAAGGATCTCATTGGCACCTGATCTGTGGTTCCAAAAACAGTCTCTCTCCAGCTCTCGAGGGACTGAACAAGTCACATTTCTTGGGTGTGGAACATCCAAGGGAGGGATTTTTCATGTTGGGAAGGAGGAAAGCCCCATGGAGGAAAGAAGTTTTCACTGTGTTTGGTTAGATGGGTTTATGTCTCCAGTGATTGTTTTCACCTGCAGTTTTAAGATGCCTTGGAATCCCAGCTCGAGTTGTTACCAATTACTTCTCAGCCCATGACAACGATGCCAATTTGCAAATGGATGTCTTCCTGGAAGAAGATGGGAGCGTGAGCTCCAAACTCACCAAGGATTCAGTGTGGTAAGTCTGACTTCCAATGGCATGGGCTGGTGTCAAACAAGAGGGCCATTCCATGTGCTACAACACAGACCCTGGCGAGTGTTTCTTTCTTCCATTTTAATGTCCTTGTCACAGATTTTTTTAAAAGGGTGAATGGGAAATGTTACTGAGCAGACAGTTTAGGCCCTGAGGATAAGTGATGAGCATCCATCTACATGAGAACAATCACCACAGTTGGCCATGGGCATAGCTAATACACGGTCCTGGCTGGTTCCTGTATATCACATGTGAATACTGTGGTAGATGTGGACCTGTAGCCAATGCTCCCATCTGCCCACAATTTCCTGTCCACCCGTTTACGTGTTTGTATGATCTTACCTGTTCTTACAGTTATATCAATCGAATGACACAAGATCCCTTATTTGCAGATAAGGAAACTGAGGGTCAAAGAGAGTTTTCTCAAAGTCACATATCTCATAAGCTGGTAATAGGCTCTATCTTCTCCCATTCTTAACCCGATAGCTTTCACTGTTGTTATCCCTTTGTCTTTGACACCTTGTTCTGAATTCTGTTCCCTGTCACAGAGCCTTCCTCCAGTATTTTCTCCACCTATTTTCACTTCTGAAATACAGAATTCCTCCAAGTATAGTGCTGAACTTGGCCTTGACTGTGTGCCCAGATTTCATTTAGAGATCAAGATGGGGAAAGGTGACATTGCTTCCAAACACCAGCTTCATGCATCTTTTACTGCCCTGGAGTACAGTACCAGAAGCTGGCCCATCCCATAGTGTGAGAGCCCAAAGAGACCATGCTCTCCATGGAGAACTCATCGGTCTGAGTCCAAATGGAAAGGATATTTAGGAAACTCAACATAGGATGAAATTGGGATATAATTTGAGCTGTTACCAGGCATTGAACTGTGTAAAATTTCCAAGCCCGAAATGTGTCCTTTGTAGTTGTTCTTCACAAATCATAAAACTAAAATGCTGTCATTTGTAAAAGCATCCAAAAGGGAATGGTGGGAAGTCACAAGCTCGTTTTTTAAGAGAAATTAAAAGTCAGAAGGGCCTGAGAAACTCAGGCACGGATTGGCTTTGGGAGCAGCATTAACTCACTAGGACCTGTAAGTGGCCACTGGAGAATGTTGTAAGAGGGAAATGGCTGAAATGCCCTCAACTCACAGCAGCAGGTTACTATGAATAAAAACTAGAGCCTCTAATTTGAAGAAATGAGCTGAGACAGGGTGCTGGAGGACTTGGGCAAGATAAAGCCTCGCCCGTGGAAACCCAACAGCAATTTAAAGAGCCATTAAGCCTGTGGAATTACAGCTCATGGCCCTGTCTGTCTGGAACAGCCAAAACATCAGCCCCTAAAGCCCACTGTCAATGGTAATGGAAACATGAGAATTATTTTGGTTTCTCTGCAGCACTGGGAAACACACACACACACACACACACACACACACACACACACACACACACACACACACACACACACACACGATACCTTTATATAGGCAACATCAGTCTCCCAGCCCCTTGATCCAAACATCTCCATGCTAGGTCCCTATGGGGAACCTGGGAGATAGTGCAATGAGGCCCTAAATAAAAGTGGTATAAAGTCATGAAGTGGGCAGCTTTTACTGTTGCTATCCCTTTGTCTTTGACACCTTGTTCTGAATTCTGTTCCCTGTCCCAGACCCTTCCTCCAGTACTTCCCCCAGCACATAAGACCTTGATCCTGGCCAGGTCCGACACATCTCCAGTGTACACAGTGCCATAGGCTTCCCTGCCCACCTCTGATGAGGCTTAGGGCTTTCATTGTGCCAAGACTCAACATCTCTTTGATAGTGGCCTATGCTACCCCAACTCACGACACACCCAGACTCCAAAGACAGGGACAAAAGGACTCACTGTCTTGGTTCCCCAGCAGACCAGCTGTGTGACCTTGTGAAAAGCAGACTCTGTGCCTCTTTCCTCCTCTAAAGCAGAAATGACCAAATTCCCAATTTCACTCAATGCAGAGCCGAGTGTAGCAGGTGCCTAATGAACACTGGCTGCTGGGATCGCCTTCTTTATTAGATGCACAGCTGGAGTCTCAGGGAGGCAATATGTTGCCATCCTCCTGAGTACCTTGACAAACTCACAAGAGAGGGGTGCCCAGTGTCCTGAGATGACTGGCACTTCTGTAACTTTGGGACATTTTTAAAGAAAATGCTGACACTTGGGCTTGCACAAACACCACTGTACTTTATAAACTATGTGTGTTCCAGGAATCTAGAACGTGTCAAGGACTCTCTTTGTTTGAGGGGTTGGTGAGGACTCTCCTGAGCACATCAACCAGGATGCAGCCATCCCAGCCACACCCCCACATCAAGCTTTGGGTTAGGCTATTATTTGCTGTTTGTCTTTGAGGAAATGACTTCACCTCTCTGTGCTTCAGGGTCCTTATCATCCTAGCAGCTACCATTTCCTAGTGGAGTGACTGTGATGAATAATTAAATGAGGTATCCAGGCAAAAACGAGGTTGATCACGTCTCATTCCCAAACCCCAAATCTGAACTATTACAAATCCAGAATTTCATTTGTACATGTAGAGAATTCCACACCTGCTCTCATGTGAGAGTCAGAATCAAAACAGAACCATGAAATATGTCACCCAGAATCACCTTCTGACTGTGTGTGAGGAGTATGTGACACAGGTCAATGTCAAGTCTAGATTTGGGTTCTACCTCCAGGATAGCTTATTGTATATACACAAATGTTCTGAAACCTGAAAAGGTCCAGGGCACTCTGGTGCTGGTATAGTGTTCTTAATCTATACCAAGTAGTGGAAGGTCTGGTGCTGGTTCAAGTGGTGCTTTCAGGGGTAGGAAGGAGGGTTGATCTGGGGACTAGGAATGCTAAACAGAGGCTGAAGTGTGGGTGGGAACAATTGTTGGGCATTGGCCACTTTGGCCTAGGCAGTTTTCTAACACAGCTCTGAGGAGCCTCACCCAACCCCATGGACTTCTCTCCCTCCATAGGCTCCAATGTTCCCATCAAAGGAACCCATCCCAGCCTGACTTCTCACTCCTGTACTCAGTGTCAGCCCCTCCCTTCTCTAAGGAAAGGAAACTGTAAGAATAGATGCTTCATCCTTCTCCTGCCCCTTTGACAGTTCTGTTCCATTGTTCAAGGATTGTGCTAAACTGATTTATTCAGTTTAGGTCTCTGTGACCCAAGGCATCTCCCTTTCAGAATTTAGCCAGGTTTATGAAGACCAGAATCAGAAGCCAGACCAGTAGGGTCTTTCAGAGAGCTGGCTCGGGAATGTGCAAGGGGATACAGAGTACCAAGGACAGGTAGTTTGACTTCCTACTTCCTATTTGTTGTCTTAGGTCCCTTGTAGTAGATACTCTCCCATGAGAGTGCCTGGGGGTGTGTAGCGTATAGGGTAGGCATCTATGAGTCACCGTAGGCAGTTTGCTAAAATGGCTGACCCAGAACTTTACTGCTGGATTATGGGACTATGAGGGTCTCTGTATGCAGGAGAGTCATCTCATGCTCGGTGGACATGACAGTTTCATTGTGCTTTACAAGAGCTGTTTGGCCACCTCGTTATTTGCAGGTCACAGCGGAGTTGGAAACAATCTTAAAAGAGAGAGATGGTGGCACTTACTGGGTCATGAAAGGTACTTCACTGCAGGGCTTCCCTCCTGCTTCTTCAAATGTTGCTCTGTGTCCCTCGGCTGGAATGAGTGGAGTCTCGTGTGATGGCTCTTGGTGGGAAACTGCCCTTCTTGGTTTTCCCCATCAGAATGCAGCTCCCATCAGGGGAACAGTCTCTGGTCTCTTATTTTTTTTGGGGGGGGTGGGGTGGGTGGGTGGTGGTTAGCTGGTTGGTTGGTTTTAGTTCTGGTTTGTTTTGCCTTCATCCAGCAGCACGAAGGGCATGGGGCAAGCATGGAGTAAATGGTTTCATTTGGGAAAACAGTAAAATGCTAAGCAAACTGAAATAAATATCATGACTATCTCCAAACCACAGGTGCTGAGGTTCCAAGACAAAGTAATCAGGCTTGTTGTCCTTGAGAAGCTTCCCAGTGTTCCTCAGGAGGCAATGCACATAGAACGCCCTCCATAAAATGCAAGGAGGATCATAGCATGCACTTGGAAGCAGGGAGGGGTGTGAATTTCATTCTATGGCTGGGGAAGAAAGGCTGCTCTCGTGGGAAGTGGCCATGGAGTCAAAGTCGTTATCCTCCTGCAAGCTTCTGGCTGTGCTGGTCAAAGATGGAAAGCCCTGGGAAATGCCCTTAGTCCACAGATGAAACTCGGGGGGAGGGAGGGTATGTCATTAAAGGTCCAATGGCTGAACTGAAGTGGCCAGACATTTGTTGCTTTGTAAGACCCTCGGAAAGCTGAGGCTTCCAGAATCTTAGCCCAGGACCGCGGCCACCCCAAACACAGAATGGAGGCGAAAGCTTGATGCAAATTGCATGAGGCTTTATTGTAGTTTAACGAGCTAACCCCATGTTAGCTCGGGTCTTTGATCCACCCACCATGGCGGATGACTAGCAAAGACAGTTTGAAGCCACTGCGCACAGATCTTTATAGGGCAGTAAGGGGAGTGTCTAGGGGTATGCACAGGCTCAGGATTGGTGTGCCTCCAGGCTTGCCCTATGTTGATTGGTCAACTTGTTGTTATGGCCCATAGGTCCTCCCAGGGTGGTTGCTATGCTCTCTACGTCATTGCTGTGCGCTTGTCCATACCAGCTAACTTCCGATTGGTTCCTTGTCACGAGACAGGCATCTGACTTTCTAGTGACTAACTAACTTCTGATTGGTTCCTTGTCACAAGGCAGGCACCTGACCTCTAAGTGACCAAGGCAGGTTTATGGCAAGCACGTGTTGGGCTGTTATGGCTGCCAAAAGGGGAGCAGGTCCCTTCAGCTTCAAGGACCAGGGATGAACCTGCAGGATCGTGGGTTATTATGACTGTGGGTATGGAACATTCAAACCATTTTCACTTTCACGATGTGGCCTTTGCAGCCTTTCCTGCACGTCAGCAAGAGCCTCTTACTCTTCATGCCACCTCTCTGAAAGGGATAATGTCCCCCATCTCTGTGACCACAGAAGCAGATAATTCTTGCTCACTGGGGCTGAGACTGAGTGGCTATTACCCAGGTATCATTGTCTTTCCTCCTTCCCCCATAGTGCTGGTCAGTTACACCTTCTGCCTCCTTAAGGTAAACTCAGCGCTTGCTTTCTGATCTGCTTTATAGGCTCCAACTGTGAGCATCCTCCCTCTTGGAACCAACAGCTTTACTACCCACTGAACAGGGACTCTTCATTTTCCACACCCCAACCCTCCCCATTCTCCTCACTGGGCTAGAGGAAGCACAGTAGACCCCAACTTAACCATGGTTTCATTTACCACTGTTGATTTTACAGTGAGGCAAAACCACTTCAGGTTTTAAACTTGACCTTTTCTGATAGAATCTTCTCTTGTGATCCTGGGCTGAGGCAGAGACCTATAGCTGTGGGCTGGCCATGCCACCATAGGGGGAGAAGAGGACAGTGTGGAATGCTCAGCTAGATAGGTAGATAGATTTTCTATTTAGATATTTTTAACTTAGGAGTGTTCTCTAGAGGAGATGGAATGTACCTATTATAAAAGGTTTAATAGAATGAATCCAGTGTGTCCAATATTAGCATGATTGCCATCTGCAAATTGTATGCTCCATTATCTCTCTCTCTCTCTCTGTCTCTGTCTCTTTCGCTCTCTCTCTTATACATACACACACAAAGAGACTCACTGAGAGGCACTCGTGTGTGCACACACATGCTCTTAACCACTAAGCTGTCTCTCCGGCTTCCATTATGACATTTTTTTATGATTTTGTGTGTTTGTGCATCTCTCTCTCTCTCTCTCTCTCTCTCTCCCTCTCTCCAACACACACACACACACACACACACACACACACACACACACACACACTCACACACACACACACTCACACACACACACTGTAAGGTAGTGTGATTAGATCTGCCACTAATTACCTGGATGACCTTGGACAAGTTGCTCAGCATCTCAAGACCTTTACATTCCCATATGCAAATGCAACCCTTTGGCATTAATGAGCTACAGAGTCCTTCCCAGCTTCAAAAATAGCTTCATTTTAATAAGTTATGCTGTTCTTCCATCCAGGCCTTTTCTGTATAGTTCAGCATTGTCTGTCACTTACTTTGTGTGAAGGCTACAAGCACACACAGCCAGGATGTGACCAGCTTGCCCATACTTAGGGCCCTCTGTATGAAGTGGCCTTGCATCAGTTCCCTGGAGGAAAGAAATAGAGCAGAAGGAAGACAAGAATTGATTGCATTTGGTTAGCCAGCTCCAGCGCATTGAAAACAGAAAAAGAGGAAAAAAGGGAAAAATAACCTTCCTTCAATACTTTCTAGAAAGAGTACAGTTGTTATTGGATGTGCTTTTCACCTCAAAATGCAAATCTCTCTGTGCACAGGAAGTGTTAACCTGTATACCAAGCCCTGGCTGAACAGAGAGTCCTGGTGTCTCCTCTGGAGGCTTGCCCTCCTACAATTCTAATGCCTGTTGCACCCTACATGGTGGTCTACACACCACAGGCACTTCTATAAATGGACCATTCTGCCTTTACATTAGCTTAGATGTGCTGTATACTCCTATAAGTTGGACTCTTATATTGGTGGATCATCTTCAGTTTCAATCACTGTGGAAAATGGGATGGTCTGAAAATAAATTCCAAATAAAATCGTATAGAAGAAAAATCCTGAATATAGACTAAACGGCTATATATAGACTGAATATAGACTAAAGATGTTGGAGGGTTGGTAAAATTATCTCACCATGCATCCAAGTTACTAATTCTGAAACTGTATCCAAGATGTTTGTTTTCAAACATTATCTTCTTACCCATATTTTTGGCCAACTCACTCTTCCACTGATCAGCAGGAGCTAGCCCATGAGCTCCACCATTTACAGACTGGGAATGTACAACAAACATGGACCACCATATTAAACAAAGGACTTGCAGTTACTTGCTAATTTACCTCAAGAATAAAACACTGTGGGCCACTTTCTGCTCATCAGCCCTTGCCCTAAATGATGACATATTTAACTTGTGCAATCCTCATCATACTCTCCAGAGTATGTTCTCATTTAAAGATGAGGAAACAGGTGCAGAACTTAACCATGGTCCCCGTGAGTAAGTGTCAGATTGAATTACAACCCCATGAACCTAAACTGAGAATGCCTTCTTTTTTGTATGTAACATCATCATTGGAAAATAACTGGGAGATACAAAATCTGCTCTTTTGAAGTGCACAACTCAGTATTCCAACTTTCTTGAGTGTTGGGCAACCCTCCTTATCTAGTACATTTTCATCACTCCCAAAAGAAACCTCCTCATTCCTCCAGCCACTGATAGCTGCTAACTTTTTCTGTTCTGTGGAGGTGCCTGATACGGACATTTGATATATATAGAACCATGCACTGTGTGGCCCTTCATGCCTGGTTTCTTGCACAGATCATGCCTCTCATGATTCATCAATGTTGGAATATGTGCTAAGACGTATTCCTTTTAACTGATGGATGGCATTTCTCTGTGTGGACAAAGCACATTTTATTTAGCTATTCATTGGCTGTGCATTAGAATTGCTTCCACTTCTGTAGTCTATGAACAATTCACTCTGATCAGCCGTGTGAAGGTCTTTGTGAGGCACATGTTTCCAGTTCTCTTAGAATATGCATAGTTAGGATAGATTGGTCATATGGTAACTTTCTCAACTGTTTGAGAAACTGCCAAGCTTACCTGCAAGTCAGCTCCACCATTATTACATTCCTACCAATAGAACACAAGAGCTCCAATGTCTCCATATCCTTGCCAAAGTGATGCTTTTCCTGGGTTTTGTATTGTTTCTAAATTGTTACAGCCATCCTGGTGAGCATGAAGTGCTATGGTAGATTAAATGTCCATTCCTCTGTGGAATGAGGATGTTGAATGACTTTTCTTTTTATTGTTTGTGTATATTTTTTTTTGCAAAAATAGCTATTCAATCCCCTGTCTAATTTTAAAATTGGGTTGTCAATCACTGCATTGTAGCTGTTAGTTATATGTTCTGGATGCAGATAAGCATTTCTCTAATCTGGGGACTGACTTTTTCACATCATTAATGGTCTATTTTAAATCAGAAAATTTAGCTTTTATCAAAGCCATTTTATATTTTCTCTTTGGTTGCTTGTACTTTTATTATCATATGTAAGAGATCATGGAGTTCAAGGTCATAAACATTTACTCCTCTGTTTTCCTTTTGCTTTTTCTAATTTTAGATCTAGGACCCATTTTAAATGAACTTTTATTTCGTGGGAAGAAAAGATAAAAGTAAGGGGTAAAGTTCATGAGAGGTGCTTCTATCTGTGGTAGAAAAACCAGGCTCTAGGTAGAGCTATTTATACCAAGTGATCACTGTGGTAGAAAAACCAGGCTCTAGGTAGAGCTATTTATACCAAGTGATCACTGAGTCAAACGAATAAGAACTTTTCAAGGAGTTTCTAGAACAGTGAAATAATAACAATGGGAGTAGAAGGAACTTTAAGGGAGTTCAACCCTGTTTTGGTCTCTTCAATGAGTTTCTAGGCTGTACACTTGCACGGTTCCTGAGGATATTTTCAAGACTGCCATGGAAATTGGGAAAGGGAGGTAAAAATAAATAAAACCAAACAGAGGTCAGAGCTCTTACCAAGAATGCCATAGTTTTCTTGCATAAATGTTGTTCAGCTTGTTGCAAGTCTCGTGTTATTAGAGTTCTAGAAAAGTTGGTCTGTTTTTTTTTCTTTCCTGATAGTATTATTGCCATTCTGCCACTGTAGATGTGCTTCCCAAAGTCTATTCTTGTATTTTTTTAATGTGCATGGGTACTTTTCTTGCATTCATGTCTATGTATCTCATCTTAATGTTCACAGAAACCAGAAGAGGCCATCATATCCTCTGGGGTCAGAGTTACAGATAGTTATGAACTGCCATGTAGGTGTTAGAAACAGAACCCGGGTCTTATGGAAGAACAGCGTGTGCTCTTAACTACTGAGCTATCTCTCCAGCCCCCAAAGTCTATTCCTAACACTTATTTTTGTGGCGCCAAATGGAGGAATCCACCAGACCCTCAAAGGGGTTACATTTTATAGGGATATTTTTAGCATCTAATTTAGGCTTCTTACATATATATCTTGAAATATGTAATACACAGTAATGAGTCACTTAATGAGGAGAATGCCTTTTGGGAAATACATTATTAAGTTATTGCGTTATCCAAGTATCATGGAGCACACTTATACAAGCCTAGATACTGTAGGCTGGTCAGTTAAATGGTCTTGTACAGCAATCGGGAGGCATGGTGGATCTGCAGCTACTGCTCATGTAACACGGTGCACTACTTAGCAGTAAACTTAACTCTTTTATTTATTCTTGAGATTGTCAGGGAGAAGTTGGAGGCCTTCACTCTGACAACCCTTCCTACACCCACCTCTCAACTTCTTTTCTTTTTGCAATAACTCACTGAGTCCATTTATGCTGCCTGTATACTCATGAGCATGGGGCACCATCCACTGTTGCTTGGGCTACATCCCAGGGGCTACATCCCAGCGGCTACATCCCAGCGGCTACATCCATAGACAAAACTGACTCCCCCTCCCTCAGCATCCATCACCTCCCAATACCTTCTAAGCTAGAGGTGGGGCCTCAGGAGTCCCATTTGTATTGGAATGTTGACTGGCTTGGGCATGCCTTGTGGAGGCAACCATGGCTGCTATGACTTCACAAGGACACCTACTGTATCATATTGAGAAGACACTGTTTGCAGCAAGCTTTCCCAACATTTGGCTCTTAGAAGTTTTCCTCTACCCGTCTCTTTCAAGTTGTTCCTTGACCCTATGGAGATAGGGAGTGTGACGTGACTGTCCCTTTTAGGACTGAGCACTCTACAGTCTCTGTACATGGTCCACTTGTGAGTTTCTGTATCAATTGCCATTCTCTACAAAAAGAGGCTTCTCTGGTGAGGACTGAGAGCTGTGCTATTTGGGTACAAAGATAGGCATTTAAAAGGCAGCTTGATGTTGTGCCTATTAAACAAAATCATAATACTGGGTATTCCTTTAGGATATGTGACTGTAGCCACAGTTTCTTTTCCAGGGGCACAATACCAAGCATGAATTCTGCCCTCTGGAACAGGCCTTAAATCCAATCAGAAAGTAGATGATTGTCCCTATAGCAATCATTCCACTGTTGAAACAGTGAGCAGATCTTAGCAGCTAGTATTTTTGCATGGTTCACCACTGTGTAAGATTGCTGATTTCCCCTACCCCAGCAGCCTGTAGAGAACCTTCTGGTACTATGAAAGCTAGCCAGCAAGGAAGAAGATTCCAGGTTAGTACCAGTTCGATTTAGTCATGTCTTATGACCACATTGAGTAGTATCTTCACCAACAGAAACATTCAGTCAGATTTTGCTGGGTTAAGCAAGAGCAACCCCAATAGCTTGTATTGTCTGGGATCTCTGAGATCTCTCTGTCTAGCAACTGGAAAGGAGGTGTCCTTAATCTGGTGGTAGGGTTCTTCTGTGATAATCCATGGCTTCTAGAAGGAACATTATCTTATTCAGGGTAATTCCATTGTGTGTGTGTGTGTGTGTGTGTGTGTGTGTGTGTGTGTAAGAGAGTAAGAAAGAGAGAGAGTGAGAGAGATACAGACACACACACACACACACACACACACACACACACACACACACAGAGGGCACTAACATAAAATAATATGTTTCCATGTGACTTTCCAAGGTCCCTTATTGTTATTTATCCCTCCCTACCCTCTCCTCTGCCCTGTTCTGCCACCCTCATTTAAGCCTTTCCCCCATTATCTTCTTTTCTGCCTTCACACCTATGCTCTGCTATTCCCCCTTCCCTTGGGATATTGCCTCACTCCCACAATGACCGCTTCTAGTTTCCTGGCTTCTCAGGTACTCAAGTGAAACATAAAAAATCTAGCTGTGAAAAGCTAAGGTCCACCCATGATAAAGAGCACTCTGTGTTTATCTTTCTGGGTCTGGGTTACCTCACACAACATCATTTCTTCCAGTTCCTATCTATATAAACTCTGTCAATCATTAGACGTACTATAAAGTGATGTTTAAGGTATGGCACAACAAATCCACATAATAAGTCAGTCACATAATTATTTACTGTCATGATCACATACAGTGTGCACAGTAGCAGGTGCTATACTTTTGTAGGATAGATAACATGAGAGGTTGCTTTATATCAGTGTCACACAGACAGGTGAGAAAGACAGAGTTGTAATACAGGACATCACTGTGAGAAACAGTAACATTTAGTTCAACTTCAGTAATATGTGATTCCCATCATACATACAGTTCCCCCATTAATCAAAACTTTGTTATACCACCTATGACTATACACTTACATATGATTCTGTGTCTTCCTTCCTCCTATGTACCATTAGGTATTACATTGAGCTTTTAGAAATTGTATTCAGAAAGCTGTCTACACATTCCATTTTAATATAATAAATGGATGTTAGAAAGGGAGACCTTGTCTGAGATGGGGGAGGGTATTGCTCTTTAGAGTTTCTAGAATGCCACATTAGACTCTCTTCCTCTCGCTACCATCTTGCTGGGATATTGCCAGTGAATGTGTGTAGTCCATGTTCTAGTCATTTTGTCTAAGAGTGGACAGCGGTGATTACACGTACTTCCTGTAAGAAACACATGCTAAGATATGTTTCTTAATTAAATTCAGGTTCTGGTTTATCCAGAATTCTTTTTAAGAGACACTCATCATCTATACCATTCACGGTTACAGAAAATTAGAAGCCAATAAAATGTTTCATCAAGGGAGTTTCATTAGATAGTTAATAAGATAGTTTAAACACTTACTTAAAAATAAGAGCTATAGATATCCCATACAAGGGCCCACCCCTCATGAAAGAAACTTCCCTTTGCAATAGACAGAGACCACTACAGAGAACCACATATAGTTAAAATGCAGAGACCTAGTGATCATGGGTGCCCAATCCACGTTGTTCCATTTACAGCATTACTGCTGCACCTAAGTCTCAGGGAACATGGCAAGAAGAAGAGAGAGCAAAAAGAATATAATCACCAAAGGACCAAAAAATCTGCTGTGAGATTGCATCTCCTCGAAACAGCGGGGAAGCTACACCGATGATGCCTCAACAATGTGTCTGCCTAAAGATGACCTGAAAAAAATAATACCAATAGACCTGCTAACATGGAAAAGGGGAATCTGACAGGGTCTCATTTGTACACAAAAAATTACAAGTAGCTAAGGAATGCTGAGAACAGAAGAAATCCAACACCAAGTGGTCAGCTTCAAAATCGTGTGTGTGTGTGTGTGTGTGTGTGTGTGTGTGTAATATTCAATTAATTGAACAGATTGTAGCTACATAATATATATATATACATATATATATATATATGTATATATATATATATAATTAAAGAAAAAGAGAGGAAATGGATTATGGAGGATAGATTGAAGACAGGAAAGGGAAGACAGAAATGATGTAATTATATTTTAATTTTTAAAAACTAAAGGAAAATAAACACTTAAAAAATAAAAAATAAGAGCTATCAACTTTAGGATATTTATTCATAAACATCTCTATAATGCAAAATAGGAACTTTGGAACCTACTGAGACTATTGTCAGAAAGTTTTTAATCCTCCCTAATAATTATGGGAAAACTTGGACTGAATTTATTATAGAAAGTTTTTTATACATTAGAGTTATACAAATACTTATCTTCAAAAATCCAATCTTTTCGTCATTTTCAGCCAGGAAGGCAATTTCTAACTTGCTATGCCAGAAACTGTGATGAAGTGAACAGGGTCTCATATTCAATATGAATCTAGCTGGGTGGGTGGCACACTCTGCTCACTGTGACAAATACAAGTTAATATGAATGAGTGCCACTTTCTTTCTTGAATATTCTGAGCTTTGTTTTCTGCTACAAAACGCAGATGATGAAAGAAGAAAAAAAAGAGATACCTGTGTGATCATCCTCTAATTTTCTAGAATTTTCTTTTATTAAAGCGGCTGTAAAATTTTCCTAATAAATGTTCAAGTTACCTGAGTTACAACTTCAATGCACCGCAAAGACTGAGTGGAACAGAACTGATGAAGGACATCCCCCAAATGACTTGCTAAATAGACTCAGATTAAGTACTACGTTTTCTGTAAAACAGCTGAATTCTGAACTGTTGTTTAGTCAGTGTGTCCTACATGAGCCACACTGTCATTTACAGCCAGTGTCCTTTCTCTTAGGTGGTAGTATTTAATGGGTAATTCATGTCTGTATCAGAGAAGTTCTGAATGATCTTGATAAATGCATCAGTTTTGTGTTGGGCATGACAGCACATCTCCAAGTCCTCTCCCATATGCACCTTCTCCCTACCTGTGTCTCATGTGACTCAAGAGAGTATATTAAAATGAACTCTTCAGTGAGCTTAGCAGAATCCCTTGCCTTCACAGTATAACCTAGAATAGGCTCCTTGGTTATTTCTCATTTTTCTTGATGGATAACTGGCATCCTCCATCAATCTCCCTCTCAGCGTTATCATGGAGGTTATCAGGGCTGTTCAGGTGGCTCCTAACTGAGAAGAACTAAGGCAACCAAGCTTTTAAAAGAGGGGTGAGCTGACTGGTTTCCACCTGACTAGAACTCTGGCCTTTGATTGACATGCTTCATGGAGTCCTTCCATGAAGCACTCCTTCCCAGTTTCAGCACTTGGGCATCCCCAGCAAAGATTGCCACTACATCCTGGGAATCCAGTGTTCCCAGCTCCTGGCTTCATAAACTATTCCTAAAGCCTATCTCTGAACAATTTCATTCTGCCATCTCTCATCATCATATATCCTAATGGCCAGGGTTTTCCTCAGTCTCAACTTTCATTTCACTTTGATGTGCCTTGTTTGATAATTCCGAGTCCACCAAAATTTTCCCACTTGTTACTCCCAGTTCCTGCCCCCTCAGTCCTGTTCTATTGCCACATTCCAGGTTTGCTGTCATTTTTGTCACCTGTGTCATGACTGTAATGGAAAATCAGCAGACCCAGGAATCCTGGCCTAGCTCCATCTACCATGCAAACACAAACCACCTGCAGGGTTTCCCAGTGCCTGCCCGCCTTCCTGCTGCTACCATTTTTGCAAATGAAAGAATTCCAAATGTTTGGCTTACAGTTACAGTTGAAATTTCTCCAAGGTCTCTCTCTCTCTGGTGACTTTCTCTGAATCTTATTTGTGCTCTTGTGTAGTTATATAAAGATGCACAGACTTCTTTCTTCTCTTTTAAGAACTCTTTCTGTGAAATTCCTCTGGACAGATTGTAAATGAATGGGATATTTAAACCACTAGCCAAGGCTATGTGGTGTTTGAACAGTTAGCCAAAGCTATAGTTAGTAAAGGCTATGGGGTGTTTAAGACAAAGCTACGGAGTATTTAAGCAGTGAGCTAAAGCGAAGATTTGTTTGCTTAAAGTAGCTACTTGTTTTCTTTGAACCCAAAAGACATGCATCTTCCAGGAAGTCCATCTTGGTCTCAGACACATTCTTTTCCCTGCTGTCCTTAATTTCATGGGCTCCTACACCTCCCGATAGGATGGTCCTGGTGATAGGCCTAGGGCAGACCTTGAACTATGCTTTAATTTCTGATTTTAAACAAAATAGTCATCTTGGGCTGATGAGTTTAATAAAGGCACTTACCACCAAACCTGGAAACCTGAGTTTGTTCCCCAGAATCTGAATGGTGTAGGAGAGAACTGACTTCTGCAATTTGTCCTCAGATCTTTAGTAGTCTTGGCAGACACACAAAGAAAAGAAGGGAAAGAGGAAGGGAGGGAAGGAAGGAAGGAAGGGGAAAGAAAGATTAAAATATTCATAATTTCTGGAAGGAAAGATAATACATGCTTATTATTATTTTTTCAAATATTGCAAAAATGTGCTAAAGCAAGGTACCCCCTTTCTAGCTACTCAGAACATTTGTAGTATTTTGTTTATGTATATTACATGTATTTTTATTGCTGCATAGTGAAGTTTCAGAAACCTACCAGCTTAATCCAACATGTATTTACTATGGAGCAGTTTTTGTGGATTGGAAATTTGGCACAGGTCGGCTGCATCATTTGCTTGGACTCTCGAATGACACTCAGATTATCTGCTCGGGCCGTTGTCCAGTCCAGTCTGATACTCAAAGTCCTCTGCAAGCTCATCCAGACAATGACGATGAGCACATATCATGTGGTACCCTGAAGCATTGCTTCTAAACATGAATATACCACAGACATTATTCCTGTCTACTTCAGGTTTAAAAATATTTGGTCACTTAAGACAGCTTGGGTTGTTGTCGTTCTCAGCTTTCCCTTCCTGTAAATCATGCTAGGATGAATATTCTTAGGTCTTGATTTTTGCATTTGTACAATTGTTTTGTGTATAAATTCAAAGCATATAGGTTTACTGGATCAAATGATAAACTAAATTAATGCTGGTATCACTTACAATGAAGGGTTATTTACAGAAGGATAGATAACTTGAAAGAAGCTGCATCCCAACATGGGTCACTGGAGTTCCTTGTGCAACTTTGGGCCTGCTCTACCAAATAGGATCTCCTCTCCCCAGCAATTGACTATTATTTTCATAATCCTTCCAAAGGACCCTACAAATCTCTTTAAGTTTCATGAATTTTCCAAGCCTTTAAAGTTTCATTAACTTCCTGACTTGTCCTCGTTAAGATTACTATTGCTATGATGAAACACCAGGACCAAAGCAACTTGGGAAGGAAAGGATTTATTTGACTTATATCACAATCCATTGAGGGAAGCTAGACAGGAACTCAAACAGGACAGAAATCTGGTGGCAGGAGCTGATGTAGAGGCCCCAGAAGGGTGCTGCTTATTGACTTGCTCTTCATGGCTTGCTCAGTTTGCTTTCTTATAGAACCCAGGACTGCCGGCCCAGAGATGGTACCACCCACGATGGGTTGGGCCCTCCCACATCAATGACTAATTAAGAAAATGCCCTGCAGCCTGACTTATGGAGGTATTTTTCCATTGGGGTTCCCTCCTATAAGATGACTCTAGCTTGTGTCAAGTTGACATAAAACTATCCAGTACACTTATGATCATCCTGCTCAATCCAGGAAGTAGCTACAACAAAGCCCTTGCCTTTGGAAAGGTCTTTCTGGATCCTGGTTCCTAATCCTCCTGAGTTAACAGCATTCTTGAAATGAGTCCAAATTTCACTGCCTGTCACTGCATCCAGAGTATAGGAGGTAACCTACAGCAGAGCTTGTTTCATCTCCATTAAGCAACTCTCATGAAAGTTATTTTAATTACTGTTTATTCCTTCTTTAGAAAGAGACAATGTGAAAACTACATAACTCTTTGGGGACTCATAGACTCTGAAACCATAGTAAGAACTCAGGTTTCAAATGAAAGACCTAAGAAAACATGAAATCATTAATCTTTTATTGTTATTACTATTATTGATGTAGCTATCATACATTCATTCTATGAAACAATGTAGTGTTTCGTATTCCTATATGAAACATATGCACATTCCTATATAGGCATATAAAGTATTTTGATCTTATCTCCGCTTCTGTTATATGTTCTCATAACTCCCTGTCTCTTTTTTCCAGGACTAAGTTCCCCTTTTATTTTTATATTCTTTTCATCCTATGTTCCCAGTAAGAGGAAAACTAGTCAATGATACCTGTGTCTGGCTTATTTCACTCAATGTGATAATCACCAGTTCCATACATTCCCTGCAAAGAACAAGATTTTCTTTCTTTGTAGCTAAATAAAACTACACTATAGGGCAGAGGAGTAGTTCAGCACTGGAGTGTTTGCCTAGCATGTTCATGACCCCAATTTTGATCCCCAGCACTACAAGCAATGAGTAAACAAAATAAGAAACTATTGTGTACATATACCTTGCAGATAGCCTAATATCCTGCCAACCAATAAAGTGACCCTCCATCTAAGCTTTCCCTCTCCATGAATTTAGTTACTCCTGATCAACCGAAGTCTGAAAATTAAATGGAAAATTCCAGAAACAAGCAATTTAGAATTCAAATTATTTCTTCTTTTTACCTTATAAAGTGTGTGTCGTAGGTGTATCTTCATGTGGATTTGTGCACATAAGTACAGTACTTTCAGAGTCCCTAAGACTAAACTGGTTTCCCTGGAACTTATAGGGTCTGTGAGCCATCCAACATGTCTTCTGCAAGGGAAACAAGTCCTCTTAATGGTTAACCCATCCCTCCAGTCCCTACAGTTCATAATTTTTAAATTCCACGCCTTTCAGAGTAACATGATGACATCCTACCACCCTGGTCCTTCAAAGCCAGGGTATAAATGACCATATTCATGCAAATTTTGTGGCAGTATATTTTGATATTTGCCCTATTGAAATATTTCATCCTGGGTATGGCTACATAGGAAAACCTACTGTATATGTCAGATTTGATATTATCTGCAGTTTCAGCATCACTTAGAACATATGCCTCATGAGTAAGAGGGCCATCTGCGCCCAGCACCTCCTTGTGGTGGACCTAGTTCCAGTGGAGAGGATGTGGGAAAGGGCAAAACAAACAGAGCCTCGGAAGTAGATTCTTGTGTGTTACTGCATTGTTCACAACAACCAGGACATGGGCCCAGCCCTGATGCCCGTCCATAGATGAATGGATAAAAACAGTGTGGTACATATACAAAATAAGATTTTCTTCAGCCACTAAAAAAATGCAGTCATGACATTTACAGGAAAAAAATGGATAAACCTAGAAATTATTATATTAAGCAAAGTAACTCCAATTCAGAAAGGTAAACACCACATTTCTGTTATGTTAAGATCCTAGCATTTAAGAAATATATATTTTAGTATATATTTCCACTAAATATATACTACATACAAATACAGAGAGAGAGAGAGAGAGAGACAGAGAGAGAGAGACAGAGAGAGAAATGGTCATAAACTGAGAAAGAGTCTGTGAAAGGGGAATGAGGACTAAGGGATGGTTAGGTAAGGAGGAAGGGGCGACAGTGTGCAAACCACACAGAAGCAGAGTGGAGCTCTTAGGGGAGGAGGAAAACAGAGAGAGAGTGTTGGGGCTGAGTATGGAAGAGTGGGGGAAGATGGGCCAACTGAATGTCTGAGAACACCACAATAAAGCCTATTGCTTTTTATGCTAATTTTAAAACAGGGGATTCACAGTCTCTGCAAATCCCCGACAAAATTGCAAGATGAGAACAGAAAGACTTAGGGAGACATCTGGATGGAAAAGACTTTAGATGAAGAGTAGCATGTTGGGAACCTGTATATATGTCCTATACTGGGGAGTTCACAACTGGAGTAAATAAATTCAGGCCGAACAAGTGCTTCAGATCCATTGTGTAGCACAGAGACTCTAGTTAGTAATGATGCATTGTATGCCACACAATTGCTGTGGGAGTGTATTTCAAATGTTGGCAACTAAGACAGGAATATACATTTCAAAAAATCACACTTAGAACTGCAAAATGGTACAGCAGTCAAGAGACGGTGCTGTGGTGCATAAGACCTGAGTGAAGTTCGAGCACCCAAGTCTGGCAGCTCACAAGCACCTGCAATCCTGCCTCTAGAGGCTCCAACACCCAATTCTGAGTGTTTCAGGCATTGCACTCACATGTACAAACCCATTCATACACATACATGTAAAATTTTACAGGAATGGAGACATGTCAACAGTTAAGAGCACTGGCTGCTCTTCCAATAGACCTGGGTTTGATTCCCAGAACCCACATATTGGCTAAAAATAGCGTCTGTAACTCTAGCTACAGGGAATATGAAGCCCACCTGTTGCCTTCACAGGCACCGGGCACACGTGTGGTACACAGACATACATGCAGACAAAACACACACATAGAAAATAAAATAAATTTTGAAAATTTTAAAATATATTTGAAATTACATTGAATTCCATAAATGTATATTCAATGTGTAGTATTTCTCTGTTATCATTATTTGATGATTTAAAATTTGAAAAAAAAATGTTAGTGGGAATTTATCAGGCTAAAGGAAAGGATATCATTTAGAAATTTCAATCCTCAGAAATGTATGTGAATTGCCTCCAAAACAAAAAAAAAAGCAAAGTATTTGATAACAGCCAGAGATAAGTTTTTCCCCTTTCTACTAAGTACCTCTATCAGCCATAAAAATAAAAATAAAAAATAAAAATAAAAAAACCCAAATACCTGCAAATACAGCCTCTTTCTTGGGGGATTTAGGACAGAGTAGACCAGTATGTATGCTGGACTGAGAATCTCTTGGTGCTTCCCCACCTATCCAAAGCAAAGAAAACTAACTATACTGTGAACAGAGTCCCCAGGGTTGTGTAAGGGCTACCTCTCCAGCTGCTCATGGCCACCTGCCTGCTAAGTCACTGGCCTGCCACCCACTGCCAAAGTCTAAACAATCTCCCTAACTGCTTGCGAGCACCTCATCCTGTGAGGAGACTTTCTCTTCCCATACACAGACAGCATCTTAGCAGTAAGTGAATCTGGAAGCCAGACCTCATGGGTAAGCAATTAGATGACAGACTGAGAGGCAACTTTCCCCACCTCCTGGCCATTTGAAAAGAAATATTATCTTCAAAGACATGTCTTTGCCTGAGATCTGAAATGCAGAGAGTGTTTTTCTTGTTCCAGACTAACCTTGCCAAGGAGATTTGCATTTAAATAAGGATAATTTGGATCCTGTTCATCTAGTGGGGATAGAGAGAGCCATAGAGGAAGCTGAGTACTGCCCACTCTGCCCTGGAAATGTCTTTTTTTCTGCCTTCTCTGGTCTCTCTGCCTCTCTTCTGGAGCTGGACAGGCAAGGTGCCATATACACAGTGACCTTGCTGAGACAGACATTGTTCTCTGGTGGGATCCTACCTCCTACTCCTGCTCAAGGATCACACAATGTGGCCCTTATCACATTCTCACCTCCCTGGACACCTGGTATCGCTTCCCACACTTGTCCCACAGACTACTCCTGGCTTCTGGCCCTTGACTTGTTGTGTGAGCCCCTTATTCCCACTTCCTACCCACTGAACCTTCCTGTACTACAAGAGCCAATGGGTAAGAAGTGAGAGTATATCAGTCACCCTAACGTTAAATACTCAAAGCAGTCTTCCTTGTGTTGTGTTATATAATAGTGTCTATTTACTTCTCTCCTTCACAACTTAGATCTTGCTTCTGGAATACAATACTGCCCTCTGCTCCTCCTTAACCAATGGGATTTTGCCTCACTCTACTACCCATGAACAGTCCAGCCATCTCTTCATCCAATCCAGAGTGTCACATATATTAGCAAAAATGCCTCTGGGAGGCTAACTCCTGGATTTCCCATATTCAAGCAGGCACCTGGGGGTCCAGATTGAGCTGGTTGCCCACAATCTCTACCACTGTCAATATAATTAAACTCTGTTCTTGTGCTTCTTCACTCTGTCAGAACATAAATCTTCCTTGGGGCTTGGGATGTAGCTCGGTTGATAGACTACTACCTAGCGTGCATGAAGCCCTGGCTTCAATCCTCATGTGTGTGTAATGACACTGCTTGTAGTCCCAGCACTCCAGCAGCCTTTCAGGGCAATCATCAGTTACATAGAGAGTTCACCAAGGCACTGGGGTTCTACCCTCAGATGGGTTTTCTACCTCCTCCCATGATGAGGACTCTCTTTGTGGGAGATACTTGGTTGGAACATTGTAGCTTACTTTAGATTTCTTGTGTGGGTGGGGACCCCCAGCAAACCTGAAGATCAGCCCCACTACTCCTCTTCCACAAACACCAATTTGCAAATTTTACTCTACTCCTCAAATTTTTTCAATAGCTTCTAATAAGAACAAAGCACAGGTATTAATTTGACTCAAAATCTCTCACAATTTTTTTCTTACCCATACAACATCTTGGTATTTAAGAGCCCTGGCTAGAAAGCTCTACTACTGATGGCCTGTGTGATCAAAGGCTAGATTCCCTTCAGATTCCCCTTGTAAACAGGGGCTGGGGGTAATTATGATAGAATTCACAGGGTTCAGGGACTATCAGGTGTGTTAAGAGGCATAACAATTTTTAGGATGTAGGAATGTTAGGGGTGATTGTTAGTTTCCCCCAATTCTGGTGGATTTATAGTGTCCCAGACATACTGTGGTCACTCCTTTCTACGTCTGCCTTTTCCTCAAGACCCTGAGACCAGCTGTCTATCACTCAGTGATCCTATGGCACCCCCAGTGAATTTCTACTTCAGCACATATATTTTCAATAATTATGTTTAAAAACCCGAGTTCCTTTGTTTGAGTACTTAAGTGTGTCAATTTCTGTTCTAAATACACCTATATATTCTCTTAATTAAACCTTGCCATAAATATACAACATGTTTTAACAAGTGACAAGTAATATATAGGCTGTTATTTCTTGTAGATTGCAAGGTTCTTTATGAGAGATTCTACAATTCATATCCTGATCGTCTTTGACTCTTCAGCACTCAGAGAGGTGCTCTGTGCATTGATTAGGTTAGGTAGCATCTCTTCATCGACCCAATCAGAATTGGCTAGAGAGAGAGAGAGAGAGAGAAATATGAGCATTGAGGGGGATTTCAGGAGGATAGATGACAGCTGTGTCTGAAACCATCAGTGCTATATAAGCAGAGGCTGCAATAGCTGCCATTAAACCCTTAGTATTATAAGAACATTTTCTATAGTGCTCACAGGTTAATGTGTTCTCGTTTGATTCTCTACTGTCATATAATCTCAGGTCTTTCCAAGGACGTAATAATACAATTCATGATGACATTTCACTCTGCACTCTTGTTTCAGGGGTCATATGTAAGGTTCTGGGGAGTTTTTAGAGGCCTTACCTCATGGGGTACCTGCTTTTGGTGAAGGGTAAAGAGACACTTACCCTGGTGACCTTTTCTTTTCATTGAACATCAAATGCAAATTGCCGCAGATTTAGAGAATTATAATCACCAGATAATGGTATCATTTCTATGTCGACGGTCTAAGACCATAGACACAAATAAGTGTTGCTAAATTGCTACAGAATAAGCTTTGTATGATTTGAGGCCATGCAAAAGAAAGCTGGAGATAAATATTTTCACTTCATCTAACATTTCTTCCCTACCTTTGAACATCAACATCGTAAGCTTGTCTCAGAGGGTGGTTTAGATAAAAATGATTGCAGTATCTCTGGATGACCTTGAAGCTGATTTTAGCAGAGAAAAGCAACAGCCAATCATGTCAGGGACCCCAAAGGATACCAATGAGAATGGATAAACCACAAACTCAAATCGGAAGACCCAAGCAATCTCCAAAGCCCACAGATGTAGCTTGATCTATCTCTGTGATGATCTCACAGAATAAAGGTCATTCTTTAGTTGCTTTGAGATTGAGGCGTTACTGGAAGTGTAACCTCTTCGGGGTTGTCTTCTTAGGAACTATCACTGCTGGAATGAGGCTTGGATGACAAGGCCTGACCTTCCTGTTGGATTTGGAGGCTGGCAAGCAGTGGACAGTACACCCCAGGAAAACAGTGATGGTAAGCCGGCCTCTTCCCTATTCGCTTCACTGCTCACCTCAGTGTGTGGGTAGCATGCTCATTAGGAACCAACTCTAGAAATGTGCTTGCTGGGCACGCATACAGGATTAACTGCCTGTCAATCAAGTTTCACTTCATTTCAATAGTCAGCTTTACCCTGATTGTTTTACAACTTTTGGAAAAGAATATAACTTATATAATTCATCTAATCTTGCTTTGATAAGCAGTTTTGAAGACAAGGGCAAAAAATATCTGGGTAAGCATTTTTACTAGGCTATAAAATATGCTTCAGTCCTCTCTGATCCACAATGATGAGGTGGTAAAAGACTAGAGAGAAAATAAAGACATTGAAAAATAATTATAAACCACCTATTAAATTGTTGTTCTTCCAAAGCCTGATGTTTTATGTTCACCGGTCTCCTTCAAAACTTAAGGGGAGAGGTATTTGTCTTCTAACTTTCCAACTCTGCTAATCAGGAGCAGCTGTGACCAACCCCAGATTTTTATAAAATCACACTTTATTTAATATGATGATAAACACCAAAAGACTGCAAACCCCAGATGTATTCATCTTTTTCTGAGGTTGGTCTGAGATGGTGATATGGAAGTCATAGTAGATATGGAAGCATTCTGTCCACAGTCATGATGAAACCATGCTATGATGCTAGATTTTATGAAGAAAGCATCATACTAAATGCTGTTCTAGACATTAAAGTATGAAGAGACTCAAAGAACTACAGCAGCTAATCTTATAGAAAATGTGACTAGATGGATAAAATGTAATAGATCTTAGAAACATAAACATGAGCATGCCAAGTAGTTAAATGAGGAGCATTGGCTAGTGGGAATGGTTAGTGTCCAAATTTTACAACTAAACCTGACAAATCTCACAAACAAAAAAACAGTCAAAGAAAGATCAATAGAACTGCTAAGGATGTATCAGGGACAGTCCCAGTTAGGTTTCTGTTGCTGTGATAAACACCATGACCAAAGGGAAGTCAGGGCAGGTGCTAAAGGTGGCTTTCTCAGTCTGATTTCTTCTACAACCCAGAACTGCCCGGCCAGGGATGGTACCACCTACAGTGAATGAACTCAGCGCTCCAACATCAATCACAGATCAAGAAAATGTCCCCACAGGCTTGCCCACAGGTCAGCCTGATAGAGGCATTCTCTCAATTGAGGTTTCCGTCTCCCAAGTGACTCTAGCCCCTGCCAAGTAGACAAAAACTAACCAGGATAATTTGAAAAAGGGACAAACAGACTAATGCATGGGTTTGAAGTCGGCAGACTAGAATTAGGAATAGTGTTGGTCCGATATTCTTTTCCTGGCCTTTAGATTTGGGATTGAGTTGGCATTTCTAGCTGAACTCCTTTGATTAAAGATATTGGTCACCTGTCTTCTGCAGCCGATGGAAATATTTAGGCAAAGTCACTGGTGAAGCTAAGGAGCACTGGTATCTGTAGAGCCCCCTCAGTGCTGTGTGCTGTCCTGTAGGTGGGCAGAATTGGAAACAACAAATTCACACCGCCTTCCTTTTTCTTGTGTGCTACAGGCATGTACCGCTGCGGGCCGGCCTCTGTTCAAGCTGTTAAGCATGGCCATGTCTGCTTCCAGTTTGATGCCCCATTTGTTTTTGCAGAGGTAAGTGGAAAGCTGGAGGAAAGTGTCATTTTCCACCACCGCCTCTTAACACATCAAAGAGTTAGACGCCAGGTTGTTACTTCTCGATTTCCCAGGTACATGGTGTATGCTTCCTGTCAACCAGACATTCTTCCATCCTCAAATTCTTAAGGCTAAATTCAATTCCTACTTAACACTTTCCTGCCTTGAAGTCTTGAGGTTGTTTTTCTACTAAAAGCAAGAGATTTGCCGACGTGAGTTTAGTTCAGGGTACCTAGGATCTGGTAGGCATCAATAGTTGGGAAGGCATTAAGTGATGAACCTGATCACTTAACTAAAACTTAGTTAAGGGCAGCAGCAGCAACAGCAGCAGTAGCAGCATCTGAAAAGAGAAGGATGGGTACAAAGAGCTACTCAAGTAGAGAAATTTGGGCCATTTAATGGGTTGATGAAGATGTTAAGTAAAGGGTCTAAGATTCCCGAACAACAAGACAGGATATAAAAGGAGAGGAAATAGCTAATTAAATCAATGTAAGAGACATCAGATAAGAGAGAAGACTGAGAGTCTCTTGGGTCGGGTATTTGAAGGGCTGATGTGCAGGATTCCCTTGAGATGTTTTCATAGCAATTACTCTGCCTGCTGCTTGATGCTCCTAGCAGCCCTTTTAAAAGGAGTATTGCAAGTCTTCCCACTCAACAGAAAAGAAAATCAAGGCAAAGGCAGGCAGAGTGCCTAAGATCCTTTCCCTGAATAATCTAGCTAATGAAGAGGGTGCTGAAATTTTGAAACCAAGTGGGCACCTGAATTTAGGCTAGCAGCCACTTAGGAAAGAATAAGTATTTAGTGTTAACTAACAACAGGGAGGGCTATGGGGAGCTCAGAGGCCCAGGTCCTTGGATGTATAATCCGCAGAGGGGAATATGTCAGTTAGTCCATTCCACACTGGTAGTTAAATGTGACAATACAAAGAACACATGTAAGTAACTGTTGTATAAACAATATAGTCAACATAAGATTCCGTTTGTACCTGGACATGCATTCATTAAGAAAATGGAGCCAGGAACTGAAAGACATCAAAGACCTCAATACTCTAAGGCAGAAAGTGACCTGGAAACTATGATTCCACCTGTAAATACAGATGGCCCCTTCCCCATGATAACTTCACTTATAATCTTTTAAGTTTCTAGTGATGCAAAGAAATACAAATTCAATAGAGACCATGCTTTGGATTTTGAATACAGATCTCTTTCTGGGATAGAGAGACTCTCAGATGATACTGGGTAGCAACAAGCTGCAGCTCCCAGTCACCTCATAACCACAGGGAAAATAGCAGACACCCTACAGCGTGCCCTGCCACTCAGCTAAGATGTGCTGTAGGGGAAGTATATGGAATGCATTTTCAGCTTATCAGATCTTCAATTTGCAATGAGTTTAATCAAAATATAACCTCATCAAAAGCCAAAGAGCATCTTATGGCCATAGTCCTAAGAGCAGAGTACTATAGGGTCACAGGGGAAGCAGCAGTGGCTAGTGCCCATTCAGACAGAAGATTAGAAAGAGGTCAGGAGGGCCCAGTGAGATGACTCAGTGGGTAAAATCACTGGCTGCCAAGCTGATGGCCTGAGTTCAATCTCTGGGACCCACATAGCAAGAACCAACTCCCACAAGTTGTCATTTGATCTCTACATCCATAACACGGTGTACACATTAAATAAATAAATTTGGAAGAAAGGAAAAAGTTGAAGGGAAAAAAGGAATTTCAGGCAGAGGGATGACCTGGGCATCCAAGTGGTAAGTGCAGAGAGCTAACAGCTCTACAGTCACCAGCATACTAATGATATACCAGGGTGTCAAACAAAGGTAAAGGCTAAAGGTCTAGGTGGAATCTTTACATCTTAAGAAATTAATCCTTTATTCTGTAAGCTAGGGAGAGTTATCTGTGCCAAGAGACATCAGTCAGAGCACTGACAGCCTATGGAACATGGGTTGGCTGGAACTATCACTGAAGATAGGGGGTCTACCTGAGAGATTGGGTTGTTTCTCCATGAGGGAGATGGGAAGGTCTCTATGTCATTCTAAGCAAAGAAAAAGACACCTGACAAATCATGAGGGAAGAGTGATTTATTTGGGCTTGTGGTCCAAGGGGGGAATGGTCTGTTGTGATGTGGAAGGTTATGGCAGCTGAGGCAGAAGCATGAAGCAACTGGCTACCTTACCTCAGGAAGTCTACCGGAAGCAGAGTTGGTCTGCCCTGAACAACTCACTTCCTCCGGCTAGAGCCAGGTAGCTCCTAAAGGTTCCACAGCCTCCCCAACCTCTGCTGTCAGCTAGGAACAAAGTGTTCAAGCACATGATCCTGTGAGGCACACTCACATTCAAAGGGTAACAGACGTGAGCTAGACACGTGGCAGTCACCAGGAAAGTAGGGATAGTATTAAGAAGTAAGTGTCAGCATTTAGACAGCACAAATCACAGATGTGGAATACACAGAAGGAATGCACTGTACCTGCCATTGCAGTTTCCAGATGCCTCGGGAGACCAGCCTTACTGTGCTGGGAGTTTTATCCATTTGATTTCACTCTGGCATTTGAAAATTCGTACAAACTTCCCCTGCTGTCACCTGCCAGTTTATGACACTCTGAAAATCTCTTAATGGGAGATCACTCTGAAACCCATGAAGCTTTATTTTTATATTTTTATTGTACTTCATTGCTACAAAGGAGAGAGGCTGGCCTTCTTGCAGTAGTGAAGGGCCTAATAGCTGTTAATGCAAGCGCTTTTTGTTGTTATTAAATATAGATCAGGGTGTTGGGAATGTCATCAGGATTTGCAGATAATTGCCCTCTCTTGCTGCTGCAGAGGCTTTTTTGTCAGAGGGTTCAGGCTGTTGCTTTAGCCTGGGCTGAATTCCAGGTCCAAGCTATCTGTCAGAGATACATGAGCTGCCTAAAAGCATATGAGGTTTCTTCTCTCAGGGGTGCTCACCAGGACCCCATAGGGGTGAGCGGGTAACTTTAGTATGCATCTCCTCCGTGACTCAGGTTGAAGCTGACACTCCTTCCCTTCCTCCACCTGTGTGTCATCCTTCCTCTTCCTGCCCGAGGGAAGTCAGCAGGTGGCTTGCCTGTTCTTGCTTCTCAGAATGCTGACATCTTATCCATTCCTTACCACCTCCCAGGCCATCTAGCTCATTGATTAATCATCAGCTTTTCTAGGGCTTTCCTTGTTATCTGAGTGAAAATAGAACCAGAAAGGGGAAAGAGACCTGGAAAATGTCCTCCCCTTTCTTCTCCCCCACTTTCCTTAGAAAGGGACAGGGGGATGTTGAGCATCCACACCTGGGATTCTCGGCCCCACCCCCACACGCCTTCTTCACATTGTTGAGTTCCCATAGGTCTAAAGACCCAGGTACCACCTCTCTTCCCAGCACAACATGGCTCAGAGCCTCTGAAGAGGTAAATGGAGAATAGAATGGCCTTAAGTCCGAAGCCTTCTGAGTTCCAATGTTCACCTGCTTCCGTGGCTCTCAGTAAAGAACTGTTTCTTTGGAAAGATGGTTCTCTTCTACCTTCACTTCTTCCAATGGACTCTGCTGCCCTCTTTACCCTCACCCCAAATGGACACACACACTAATGCGCATGCATGTAAATAACCTGGGAGTCACACACACACACACACACACACACACACACACACACACACACCCTTCACATACCACATACTATTATACATACATGCACACACAGAGACACACACATCCACACATGCGTTCGTGGACAATTGTGGTTTACACAAGTACTATACATATGCACGTACACCATTGCGTCTCAAACATACGTACATAACACAAACACAAACCCCACACCACACATAGTCATGAACACACTTACAGACAGAGATGCAGACACACAGACACAGACACACACAGACATGGACGGACACACACACACATACACACACACATGAACACAACATCTAGGATAGAAGTTCCATGAAGGTAGGGTCTCCTGTATTCTCATCAGTAGGAGCAATATCTGCTGCAGTGAAAACATACAGACAGACATACATACATACATACATACATACATACATCAAACAGAGGATGTAGATAAGAACAGCATCTTGCTGCATCTTGTGCTTGAGTCCTTATGAGGCACAAGGAACATGTGTGACCCTGCAGAGATCACCCACAGAGCAGACCCAGCCTCCCACACTCACAAGCTACAAATGGCAAGTATAGGGTGAGTTGTCCTTGACAGTTGTGCCAGGCGGTCCCTGACTGAGCAGGGACCCAGAGCCCCAGTGTGCTCTGGAGGAAGCATTGCTTCCTCTGTGAGGCTTGCAGCAAGGTTGTTTCCACAGATAAATGGATGAAGCAAAGAGACTTTGTCCTTGGGTCCTGAGCTCTAGAAGGCATCTCCATCCCCAGTAGCACCATGCCGTGGGCACCAACAACACATTTACAGAGATCCTCTAGCCTGCCCAGGGTCCAGCCCACCTCCCTGAGCCCCCAGGACCTGACAAACAACACAACCTGCACAGACAACTAGAGGCCAGAGTGTCATGCTGTGAAGGCAGATAGCACCAGCTGTCACAGCAGGAGCCTGGCTCTATGTGGCCACAGTCTCTGAGTACAGAGGAAGGACTTAGATATTCCCTGAGGTTGACTTCCATTCAGAACAAACAAAAACTAAAACCAGCCACAAACACGGAGACTTCACACACCAGGTGTAGGTAAATACTGTAATCCCAGCCTCTGGGAGGTCAAGGCCAAATCGGAAGACAGTCAGGGCTCTGTGGTGAGTTCTAGGCCAAGCTGAAGTGTACAAGGATAACCCGTATCAAAAATGACCAGCAGAAGCTGCCAAGATGGTTTGGGGAGTAAAGATGTTTGCTGCCAAGTCCAATGACCTGAATTCAATCCCTGGTACCACATGGTGGAACGAAAGAACCGACTCCTGCAAGTGTCCTCTGACCTCCACACATGCCCCGCCCCCCCCCACACGCATGCACACACAAAGGTAACAATTGTTAAGAAAAATAAACAAGTATAAAGAGAGCTTTCACAAGCAGTACTGATCTACCTACCAACCCTCCTATCAAAGATATTATCTATCGAACCTTCATAGAAAGTAGAATAGCCTGAAGTCATTCGTGGCAGTGTAACTGTGCATAACTACTGCTCTAGCCTTGGCAGTTGGCTGCAGCTGGGACCTATCACCTGCACATTTTTGGGCACCTAGATTGTTCATCTTTAGACATGGATACAGGACTAGCCCATGGATACAGCACACCAACAGCTGGACTGAAAGCATGCTGGAGTCACTTTGTGCCTAGTACACACTATTGAAATGCCTTCTCAGCCACATGTTACTCCCATCCTCCCCCCACAAGGGACAGTGTTGTGTGGCTGGCCTGAGGTTTCAGCCATAAGAGAGAGAGGCCAGACTTAGTCACTTCATATCTGGCCCTGTCCTCCTGGAAAGCTGTGAGCCATGACAAGGGCTGTGATTAGGGGGATGTTTATAATCACTGTTCTAGGAGCTTGAAAGTAGGGGAACAGCTGCCATGCTTGTCTTGCTTCCTACAAAAGGGATGTTAGCATTCTCAGGAAGCCCATTTAAACATCCCCAAAGGACAAACATTTCTTAGGTAGTTGTCTGTCCTTTCTTGCTCTACTTTTAAATGTCCTGTCTCAGTCTTGCATTCCATCAAATCTCAAGCATGGCAATCCCTAGGTGGGAAAGGAAGTATACAATGATGTTCAAGGGAATAGAGCCAGCCTAGGACAAAGTTCAAGGGCAGGAAGTCATGGTCTAGCCTAGGGTGAAGGTCAAAGATGGGCCATGGACTACAAGCCCAAAGGTCAAAGATACATGCTATTAACCAGCAAAAAGTAAAGATCAAGGGGAATAGGCCATGGACCAGCCAAGGTAAAGATCAGGAGAATGAGCTATGGGTTGGCTCAGGGATTGTAGATCTTTAGTAGCTACTCTCCTGATACATGCCCACAAAACTTCACTTGCCCTCATGAGTCTTGGTGCTGTCATCTGTACCAAATAGAACAATACAGACTTTGTGAGATTGATGTTCCAGGAGACTTATTTTATCACCTACAGTGTATCTTGAAACACTGTGGGCATTTCCCCAGTGCTGACTACATCCTCCTTAGCCGAGGCCAGTTTCGTGTAAATTCAGAACATTTTGTGAGGAAGTGTGGAAAGTTGTTCTCTTTAATATCCAATTTTAAAGTTAGGGGAACACCATCATATTGCCACCATTATCCCATGATGGCTGTGCCAGTTTTAGTCAATTAGGAATTTTTCAAGTCATGTTCACACAGCTCTTATCTCACTCTGGACTAAAAGATTTTTATGAAACTAGCAAGACAGGAATGATGGGTTTTCATGTTACAGAAACCAGAACTGAAATTCACCGAGGTGAACATGGATTCCTGCAGGTCCACAAGCAGCATTGGAGTCCAGGTTTCCCACAGCTAATCCAGTGTCTCTATGGAACTCAACAGGCTTCTCACCTGCCCATCTTCTGTCTTCCTTTCCTCATTCTTCAGCACATAGCTGCTATGCATCTTGAACATTTCAACCTGTTACTCTTAGGCCACTTCCACACTCCTCCATGCTTCCACAAATAATCTTAGAGATGCCCTCTCACTGCACTTATTGTACTGTAGCCCAGAAGGTCTGGATATTCGCTAGAGTCATCTGAGGCCACTTTGAAATATATTTAGAATCCCACCCAAGCCTCCTTAATAAGACATCTACCTGTTTTAATTCGGCCTCCAATACACAGATGATTCTGACTCCCAGACTCTCCTCTACCACTGTGTCAACTCTGTAATGGAAGGACAAGATCTATTTGGCCCAACATTAGAGCTCTGGCACTTTGGACACTATCTGAGAAAGCTATTAAATAATACATAATTATCGATAACATTTACTGAGTGTTACCTCTATGCCAGGCACTGTGGTAAGTAGTTCACGTGCATTTATTTCAGTTAATTCTGCCAGTAATCCTGTGAGAAAGGCACTTTTATTACCTCACTTAAAGAAGCAGGAGCTAAGCTGGGAGAGGACTGGAAAACACCCAGTAGCTACACCAACGACCATTGGCAGTGTTGCTGTTTCCCACCCGACGCCCTGATAATAAACAGAACTCCAAAAGAGAGAGTTTGTGCACCACAATGGGGGGGTGTGTGAAATCACCTTTCAGACAAATCTGCCGCTGCCTCTAGAAAGCACGGTGGAGACACGGAACCGTGGAAGGGCATGGGTTCAGTTTCATCCAGTGCCTAGTTTAGATACTGAGTCACCAGGAATTGTCTAAATTCTCCTGGATGGTTTAATTATAGTTTTCAATTAAAATATGTTTTGCTAGAAATAACACAGTTAATAAGACTGAAACAAACAAGAATTTATTCTTATTAAGAAAGCTTGAGGTTGACAGTCTAAGCTTGGTCCCTCTGAATGGCTTATCGGGCCAACAAATCTGTTCTCCCTTTCAGGTTCTAGTGTCTAACCAAGCTTTTCTTCACTGTCCCAGGTAGACAATAGCTCCAAGCAGCATGTCACTCCACATGATGACACATAAGGGATGTCTTAGGAGGACAGACTCTCCTATGCTCCTCTCTCCTTTTGTAGTGGTCAGAATTCTTCCCGGGAATCCACTTAGCTGACTTCCTTCCCTCCTACAAATAGATTTCACAGCCTTTGCTAGCTTAGCAGGATTGAGGAAGGCAAGAAATAAACATGATGCTTCCAGTTTCCCCAAACAGTGTTGAATTTGCCAGGAAGAGGAAGGAAAGAAAGAAATGTTCAACAATGAGACAACTGATCACACCTTCCTCAAATAGTCTCTTGATTCATGACTGATACAAAGTGGATTCCCTTCAGAATTTTTTTAATTCTCTCTCTCTCTCTCTCTCTCTCTCTCTCTCTCTCTCTCTCTCTCTCTCTTTCTCCCTCCCTCTCTCTCCCTCCCCCCTCTCTCTTACTGTATGAGAGAGAGATGTGGATGGAATTGGTTCTGTCCTGTCATCTTTACATAGGATCTGAGAATCAGACTCAGGTGGTTGAGCTTGAGTGGCAAGCACTTTTACTGGCAGAGCCATATATCTGGCCCCAGAACATTTTTAAAAGGAGCTTGCCTGTGGCTTCACTTCAGCTGAAGAAAGGAACACACAAATGCTAGGGCCTGGATGTCTGTGACAGGGAGCATTAAAGATTTTGGAGACAAGGAATTTGCTTTGTTTTTCTTAATTGAAACTTATGTTTGTGTATCTCTGTGAGGTTTGAGATGGCAATGTGTAATGACAAATGATAATAATCTTTGATCTTCAGTCATTTTTATGTGCTGGGAACTTAATACTCTTCTCAACATTTAAATGTGTACCACAGATTGTAAAACAGTTCTGTAGAAAAATCGGAAGGAATTTCATCAGTCCAACTGAATTTTGTTGCTCCTGACTGAACCCTTTTTCATGCCCTTCCCTTCACTTCCTTGTCTTTAGTAAGCCCTGTTCTAGTCTCTCCTTCAAGATTAGCAGTTCAGTTTCCACAAACAAGTGGAATGGCTAATGCTCTCCTCTTTTGTTTCCAGGTCAACAGCGATCTTGTTTACATTACAGCTAAGAAAAATGGCACTCACGTGGTAGAATCTGTAGATACCACCCATATTGGGAAGTTAATTGTGACCAAACAAATCGGAGGAGATGGCATGCAAGACATCACTGATACTTACAAATTTCAAGAAGGTAATTTGCTACAACCAAATATGTTTTTCCCAATTCCATTTAGTACTTATTCACTGTCAAGATGAAATATGTTCCAGAGAGTGCCCTGGCATTTGCAGCATCTGGTATTAAGGGCAGAAACATAAACTCTCATAAGCAGCAGACACCCACAGTTCTTCATTATTTTGCTTGCTTGTTTTGAGCAGAATTCCCCTTCTCATGACTTGTGAAGTAGGTTTTCAATTACCATTTTAGAATTACTTTAGAATGTATTCTTACTCACATGGACCTTGACTGTAAGTAATCTCATTTGATCACACTATCTGCATTTTATCAACTTAGTTAAATAATAGAAATTTAAGTCACTACTTCAAATTTATTGAGCACTTTATAAATTATTTTTAACACGTTGTTTCATTAGGTTGACATGGAAACCTTATGGGTATGATAGTTTGGTAGATGGTGCAATTTCAGTAATGTAGGCAAATCAGGTTGAAGGCCCGTTTCAAATACAAAGTAATGTTTTGATGGAGGGTTCTTATTGTATAGTATGTGTCAAACGGTACCACTGTCTTCCATTACATCTCAATCAATACTATGTCCACAATCCTAACAGTGAACAGGACACAGTTTCTGTCCCCACACAAGAGGTAGAATCATTACACAGAGAAAACTGTGGGAACAGAGAAACACTGGACCCTATCAAGAGAGTCCGAAGAATTGAAGCTTAGGCAAAGACCTCATTTAAAGAACACTGGATGGGGTAGATTCCAGGAAGTAGAGCCATAGTCAAAGATAGGAAATGGTGAACAACACTAGATGTTTAGAGTACTACAGGCCCCCACGCCCTTTCCAGCTTGGAATGCCCAGTGCCATCTGAAGGAAAACGCTGGCTGTTTGGGGGACAGAAAGCTACAATATCTTTTGGAAATTGCTTGCCTCCAGAGATTCTTAAAGGTGGCATTTATTTTAGTGAATGGATAAAAATTATGGCTAGTTAGCATATGCTAAATATTCATAGGCATTCCTGAAGTGCTAATGTGTACGGTTTGTTTTAAATGTTTTATACTGCCTTCTTGCTCTTATTTACAAAAACAATTTGCATTATAAAGACAAAACCTGCTGAACTGAGACAGGTGTGCAGTGTTGAAGTTTAGAATTTTTGTCATTTGAACTCCTGAATTTCTAATGTTTCCCTGAAACGGTTCAGTCTCTGCATTTGGTTGTCATCTACTGCACAACACAAACACACAAAAGAAAACCTCACTCTCCTCTAGGTATTTTGACTTTTCTCTAGAAGGGAAGTTAAAAACAAATACACACAATGAAACCCGGAAAGCAAGCAATGTACTCTCTCACGAGATGCAAAGAAAAAGATTTGAAGAAGCAAAAGGGAAAGTCCTTAGAGAATGTGCAAGAGCTAGCCAGATCCATTGCAGCCACTCAGCAGCACAGCTGCACGGAGCTGAGGGCACCACAGCCCCACTGTCTGGCTTACTGTGGGGGAAAGCAGAGTCCAGTCCTTGCCATGATAGAAGGGAGGGGCTATGACATGGTTTGGGCAGATGACCCAGGTGCAGGGAACGTCACCCAACCAGAAGGGACCCTGAAATGCTCCCAGTACTCATGACACAAACCTGTGTCTGTACCATGTTGATGTCTGAGCAGAATTGACAGAATCTGATAGACTGGCCCCTAAATGTCACGAGGTCAGGATGCATCCGCTTGTTCAACACTCTGAATTGGCACCTACTGTGTTCAGTGTGACTGAAACCTCAGTGGTAGAGCACTTGCCTGGTTCAAGTCCCAGCACCACCAAAACTCCTATCCAAAGAGTAAATAAGAATTTGAAATGGTAACTGGGGAAGTTGTTGGGGGAAAACTGGTAGAATGGCTGTGTGAACCGCTTTTCTTCTCTACTGATGAAATAGTAGATGGCTCAGTGGATGAGAGGTGAGCTCACCATCACCTGTGAGCAGTGCTTAGCCATGGGATCAGATGCTAGATGAAGGCAGCAGTAAAAACTACTGGAAAGAGACAAAAGCACGCAGCAGAGTCTAGCCACCATGCACTGTCACTCGGAGGTGACAGTGAATACCAAATACGAATGGGGGTCAGGATTAGATGTTAAGAGAGAAAGACACATACCTTTCTGTGAGAGAGAGATTGGGACTTGGCCTGTAATATAAAAATGTTAAAATACAATGCCCAGCTGTCCATTGGGAAGACTTCTGAGGCCCAGAGTGCCACACTTCAACAAGAAGGTGAGACTCAGGGAAAGGGTGGTAGTAGTTATAAGTCAACTAGAACACCTAACACATGTGATTAGTTATAAGAAACATTTCAACCACTTTCTGGGATAAGTTTTGGTCCCAAGTGGAGAATTCATCTCATCATCAAGGATGACACACATACTTTATATTCTAGCTGAGAAAACATCCCAGGGAATGTGCTATTCTGGGACTCTAGGAACTCCATCAGCATGTGGTGGGAAGAAGGATTGATTATTGATGTCTGCTCCAGACATACAATACAAACCAGCAGTGACTGGTCCTGGCTGTGGCCTTGCCACTCTGATTCTCATGGTACATCTTCTCTAACTTCTTTGAATCCAGATACACTGAGGATGTACACTATCTCTATATCAATGGAGATGAAAGAGGACAGAAAAAAACTTATATCAGATGCAGGAATGGGCTGATATGCAATTTAATTGTGAAGAGATTGCTTTTCACTTCAACTAAAACTTAATATCAATTTTAACTATTTTTTCCAAAATGTAAGATTAAGAAATGTTAAAGCTTGGAAAAACCAGAATTTTAAAAAATGTTCTGTGGCAATATGTCCTCTTTCGTTATGGTTAAAAAATGTTCTGTGGCAATATGTCCTCTTTCGTTATGGTATTTGGACCCATTCCCTCATCACTTCACCCATTCCTCCAGCATTGCTGTGTTGCCCCCTCCCTTCCTCCCTCCCTTTTTCTCCCCCCCCCAACTGATGAGCAATTAGGCATCTCCTATATTCAATTATTTCTCTAAACAAAACCATTCCTTGCTTCACAAGCCCATTCTGTGTTCTTCCTTATCTGCCAGCCACCATCTTGAGAGACCCGGGGGGAATTATATCTCTCTGTTCCTTTCCTGTCCATCCTGTTTCACTGAGCCCCATCTGCAACAGAACATCCTTGAAGCCACTCTTAGCTGCACGGTGGCATGTGGGCTCGGGGTCTACAGGTGCTGTCCCGCTTCCCTGCCTGGCTTCCTGGTGTTATTCACCCCTTTCTTGACATCCTTCTCTTGTTTCTGTAATAGAACTTTCTCATGCTTCCTTCGCCCCTCCCGCCATGTGTTTTCTGTCTTCTACAACGCTAAGCTTGCCTTTCTCCAATCCCCTCTGAATGCCGCTTGATTTTGACTATCCTTTGTGAGTTTCATGCCAACCAAATTCATGTTCTTCCTGGGTAGCCACGATTGACTCTCACAGATGTAGGAATCACTCCCAAGTCTGCATCTCAACCGAAGGCCTTAGGAGAGTGTGCCACAGGAACCTGAAACCAAATATTTGCAAATTCTATTCCCTCTCTCTCCCCTCTCTTGTCCTATCTATTCATTCTCTACATTCTACTCTAATGAATACAACCACTATACACCCACGTTTAACTACCTGAGAATTTGGTAGCAAATCCTCTACTCATCCCATCTGAAACAACCCTCAAGTGCACCTTTTCTCTCTGGTTCCATAGCCATGCTCTGAGGATGAGACAGAGCCAGCCCCATGTAGAAAACCTTAACACGGAACCTGACTCATACTGAGGATCCAGTAAGAGTTAGTTTCCCCTTCTAATAGTAATGCTACCACAGCTACATGGTGCTCAGAGTATTTCAGACTATGACTGTTTTTGCTGGAACATTAACCATAGCTTACCACCCCTTCTTCAGTGTAACCTTTTCTCTCCACAAAAGCCGTACTCCATGACATGTAAGCCTGAGCCCATCAAAGCAGAGAAAACAGCTTTCTGTCTTCCCAGTGCTTCCAGGGTGTTCCAGGAATAACCCACAAAGCCTTGCTAGCTGACTTCTTGCTATACTGTCTGATCATCCACAGCTGTGCAACAGCCAGATGAGCCTCTAACATTTCCTCCTTGTAGCCAGGCTCTTGTGTGCTCCTATCCCCGTGTCTTTGCTCACTGTGCTGAAAAGAGGGCTCCTGTGCCACCCAGGCAAGCTAAGTGTATTTCATGTCTCCAGGTTCCTTATGACAGCATCTGTCCCAGCATCTGTGATTCACAAATCTATATTCTGATAGACCTTCACTCATCCTTCTCTACCCTTGAGTGAAGGACTCTTTCTTTTTTTTCTTGAAGGACTCTGTGCTTAGCAGAGAGTCCAATGTCTGTCCAAAGGACTCCAGGGTTGTGAAACAACCAAAGGGGTGGTCACAGGGGGGTGTTCTCACAAGTTGGCTAAGCTGGGTGCACTCTACAGCAGCTGTTATAGAGACAAAGGTTCTGCCTTGTGCTGAAAGCGGCATGTATCTGCAAGCTCCCTTCCTCCCGATCCTCAGGGCCTCCCAGGACTTGGTCCTAGTGATACTGATGAGGTGGACAAGACAGACAGCATCCTGACCTTCTGGGAGTCTGTGTTCCAGCAAGGGAGGTGACATCACACAGGGCAAGAATGTTGATTAAAAAGAAAGAAAACCAGAAACACGTTAGTGTGAAGACAGGGGTCTGGTGCTCCACTCACAAAGTAATGGGAGAAACTTGGAGAAGAGCATGTGGAGAGTAAGACCATGGCGGTGACAGACTGCTTCATCCAACATGAGAGGGCTCATTAACACCCTAGTTCACAGGAGGTGATGTGACCTTGCTTCTGCAGAACACAGAGGCTCTCAGAAAGCAGAAACCAGTGCTAGAGAAGCTGTTACTGGTGCCCCAACACCACAACTCAGGTTGGATCTGCTGAGAAGCAGGAGTGACTCGCTTAGGCCTTGACAAACCTTGCCATTCTCTCTTGCCTGGAAGGGCCTCTGTCAGTGTGCAACTGC